>NW_012116389.1:947870-963415 GCF_000951035.1 Colobus angolensis palliatus
AAAGTGTCACCAAATCCTCACACCCAAGGCCCTCAGTCTAGTCAAAGGTGGGCAGAAAAGCAATCACAATCACACGAGATACGTACACATTAAAAGCTCTTTTGGCAACTGTAAAGGATCCTTCAAACATTAGCATGATTCTGTGGTCCATAAGACAGTGTGTATTGAGCACCTACTATGTGTTGGACTCTGTTTAGATTCTGGAGAAATAGCCAGGGGTGGCAGCTGTCAAGTCAGAGCTTCCACCTTGAGAAACACAATTAAAAAGTAAACAAATACAATAATTTGAGATGCTGATAGGTGTCATGTAGAAAGTAAAACAGGGGAGAGAAGAACAATGGTATGAGGTTGGCCAGGACAGTCTCCCTGAGGAGTTGACACGCAAGCCAAGGGTAGAATGATGAGAAAGAACCAGCCATGAGATTATTTGAGGGACTTATATTGTAAAAAGAGGTGATAGCAGCAACCATGAAGGCCTGAGGTGGGAACAGGCAGGGTAGAGATTTTTTAAAGGCTGCAGAAGCAGGGACGAGCTGGAAGCCAGAAGCCAGTTAGGAGGGACTTTGGGAATGGTCCAGGTGAGAGGCAACAGGATGAAGCACAACATCCAGAAACTCACATGCCAACACCAGATCCCTAACCACGCTGACACAGTGCCTCCTCCCCTGCTTTCCAATGATCCTTCAATTGAGCAGAGGTAAGATGCCGCATGGCCCTTTGTCCTCAGTGGCAGAGGCAGCGCCTGGGTGGAGGTGTGAGCCAGCAGGTGGCTGTTGGGGTGGGCATGCCAAAGAAGCCACACAATGAAGACCCTCTCTTGTAGGGCTAAATGCCGAAATAGTCCCATTCTGAGCGAACAGGAGAAGAGTCTGCCTCATCCACCGTATGGAAACAGAACCCTTGAGATTCCTATCAGAAATAAAGTAACTCAAGCACTCTTCAAAGAAGGGGGAAGAAAGAGTTTCCATTTGAAGATGGGCAACATGATTACATATTCTCAGATTTGGAAGGAGATGGATTAATTGACAATTATAAGCAATCTCTTCAACATTATATTAGATGAGCATTTTATTTTTTGGTCAGTTTTAATACATGGTGAAATGTTTACCACTGTGCGTGAAGTCTTCAGCCTCCCCTTGAAACTCATGTTACAGCTGGAGGAAAAAGTCAGTCAGTTATGGCCAGCTGTAATTTCTGCCCTTAATAACATGCTCTACTGAGCAAAACCACCTCTGCTGCAGTGAATCCACAGTGTGGAAGGGAGCCTTGTGACAGGGCACAGGGCTGGGGCCTAAGACCTAATCCCCACAGGCCCTCAGAGAAACCACCATAAAGAACTCCAGAGGCATCAAGTCGGGATTTATAAGGCAGGACAGAAGGACTCCGTGACTTTGGGACACAAGACGTCCAGGTGGCCAGGCCTGGAGAGTGGAGGCTGGGCCAGCACTGCAGAATCCTCAGCCTGGGCTGGGCACCAAGCCTCAGTCAGGAGGGCAGGTAAGGGACCATCTCAGATCCGTGGCCACGGGGGACCACGGCCAGCCAAAGTGTGAACCTGAGGTGGCCAGCTCTGAGAATGATCTGCATGCTTCTTAGGACTGAGGGCAGCCACGTTCGGGAGACACACCGTCATCTCGGGCCCCTGCTCAGCATGAGTCACAGCCAGGCGGAGTGCGGCTGGGCACCCACTGGAAATGACTGGTAGGGCCACGCGAGCTCAGTCATTTGCTCTGTCCTCCAGACTTCACGTCATACTTCTGTGACTCTCTAATGAAACGTAAGGGGCTGCCGCAATTCCTTCAAATCGATAAAATTGGGAGGAAAATAAAATGGAAAGGAAAATTAAAGCACACTTGGTTTACATTATTAAAGCCGTCAGGCACCAATTAATCAAAATTTAGGCCTGATATTGACTACTGGACAGCTGCAAATTCCCATGGTGGCTGTTACTTTTGTTGAGGGACTTGATCAAATACTGACTCCATTTGGAATCATTTTATAATGACCGTTTTGAGAAAATGAGCAGCCCCATTGAGAGATCTCACCCTTCCCTCCCTAAGGCAGGGCCACAGCTTTCAGGACAGTTTTTGCGAAGCCTTTGAGTCTGGCTGCAGAAGAAGGGAAGGGAATCGTGAAGTCTGTGGATTTTTACCTCCAAGAGACAGGTCCACTGTCAGCTGACCTAAAAGCATCCATTCTGCACAGCCTGGTGGTGACAAGTAGCTATGTATGTGGTAGGGGCTTGGAAAACTCCCAGGAGGCATCTGCTGGCCCACACACCCCCTGCTCTGGGCGAATCAGAGGACCACACAGGACCCAGCAGAACGTGTATGCACAGGCAATCACTTCCTGGCTAAGTGTCAAATCGGCCTTGAGATAAAATTAACTGAAGCAAGGTCTCCCAGGCCTCCAAGGGCAACATCAAAGAGCCCGGATATTCCTCTCTAAAAGGCTTTGACAGGCTGAGCAGACCAACCTCCCCAGGCCTCTGCTCTTTATACTTGTGGACAGGCCCAGCTGGGGCAGTGGCTGGTGCAGGTGGCAGGCCAGGGTTGGGATCCTGGACTCAAAGGAGTTGTCACCACAACGTAGCCATCACTCCTTCTGGGCAACACTGGGCACTTGAACAGGAACAGCAGAACTTTGGTCCAACTGAGTCTCTAATGGGTGAAGCTGATTCTAGAAAAGCCTCAGGCTGGCTGCAGACTCTGTCTGCTTGCACATTTTTTTGCAGAGTAGAGAAGGATGCATGAAGAGGGGCCTCACAGAGTCAAGGCCCCAGAGCACTGAGACCACTGAGACCAAGAGAGACTCCCTCCCAGTCCAGGTGAGCTACCACGGGGGAATTCCCGCGCACAGGCTGTTTGGCTGCAAATAGGCTGCACTTTGTCATTGTTTCTTTGCATTTTTCTTGATGGCTCATCATACAAGGTTAGGTCTCTTGGAAGCCTAAAAATATTATCCAAAAAGGCTGTTTTCAGTGGGTTAGAGTATAAATAGCACACAAGTGCTTCATGAACCCCAGTTCAAATTCAAAGGTATTCTTAGAAGGTTTTCATTGAATAAAGGCAGGAAAACAAATTGAGACCAAGGAAATGATTTCAACAGAAGGGTGAAGGGGGAGCTCCTATTCTTCCTTCTCACTGAAGTGCTTCTTCCAAACAGCCTCCTTTACTTCCACGGTCCCTTAAAACCACTTTGCTAGGAGTAGACTTACGTGGAGCAAAGGCAATGCTAATGGAGGGTGCGGCTGCCTCTGTGGCTTCTAAGTGGAAAATGTAACCCTCTTGCCAGCTACCTCATATGCCAGGTGTGTGTGTGTGAGTAAATTTGTGTCTCTATGAGGGTGGAGGGGGGAAGTTAAGGCTTTTTTTTTATTTTTAATTTTTTTTGCTTTTATTATTTTTTTTAATTTTAAAGTTCTGGGATACATGTGCAGTACATGCAGGTTCGTTACATAGGTATACATGTGCCATGGTGGTCTGATGCAGCTATTGACCCATCTTCTAAGCTCCCTCCCCTTGCCCCACACCCCACAGCAGGCCCGGGTGTGTGTTGTTCCCCTCTCTGTGTCCATGTGTTCTCATTGTTCAACTCCTACTTATAAGTGAGAATATGTGGTGCTTGGTTTTCTGTTCCTGTGTTAGTTTGCTGAGGATGTGGCTTCCAGCTTCATCCATGTCCCTGCAAAGGACATGATCTCATTCCTTTTTATGGCTGCACAGTACTCCATGCCCTAGATGTACCACATTTTCTTTATCCAGTCTGTCACTGGTGGGCATCTGGGTTGCTTCCAAGTCTTTGCTATTGTAAACTGTGCTGCAATAAACATATGTGTGCATGTGTCTTTATAGTAGAATGATTTATATTCCTTTGGGTATATACCCAGTAATGGGACTGCTGGATCAAATGGTATTTCTGGTTCTAGATCCTTTAAAACTTATCTTAGACAGACTCATTTACCCTGAGATAGAGGACATGATGGATGCTAAAAAGGCAAAAGTTCTAAATGCCTTACCACTATAAATTCTGCATGACTCTTAGAGCCTAATTTGACATCAGCCACAGTGAAAAGTCCTTTACATGCACTCCGCCTGTCCACACCAGATCAATGAGTCCTGCTGCTACTCTCGTTTACAGATGAGGAAACTGCCACCTCAGGAGGCAAAGTGACTAGCCATGGTCTTCCTGACTTCGAATCCTTGATCTCAACCATCAAAGGACACTGAGAAAGAATGAAGGAGTCAGCAGTTGTAGCTGAGATGTCTACCAGATTGACAGAGCCCATGAAATAGCAGTCCAACTGTTGCTGTGTTTGATTCAGTGGCTTCATGGCACAGCTGACTATTTCACATTCGTGTTCCTCAACTGGGGGTGATTTTGACCCCCAGGAGATATTTGGCAATGTCTGGAAACGCTTTTGGTGGTCACAGCTGGGGATAAGGGGAGGTGGACTGGCATGTAATGGGGTAGAGCCAGAAATGCAGCTATACACTCCATATTGCACAGGACAGTCCCCATGATAAAGAATTATCTGACTCAAAATGTCAATAGTGCTGAGGTTGAGAAACCCTAGGCTAGACCATCAGATCCATGCTGAGTCAGACTGTGTTGCCTTCTCATGTTACACCAGGATGTCTTTCTTTGGAAGGTTACTAACCACCCTCCCCACTGGACTACAAACCCTTCTTTTCCTCTCTCCTGAGGTTGGAGTCTTGGACCAGCCTTTCTTCAACATATAATACTCTTACTTCTGCAGTACTTGGATCAGTGGCTATCACTTGGTTTATCCTGTCCCAGGGTGAACCTGTGCTTCAAGGTCCTTCTGGGCTGCCCAACGCAGAGATATTCTGGCAGACTACCCTTAAATGCCTCACATTCGGCCGGGCATGGTGGCTCACACCTGTAATCCCAGCACTTTGGGAGGCCAAGAGAGGCAGATCATTTGTAGTCAGGAGTTTGAGACCAGTCTGGCCAACATGACGAAACCCCATCTCTACTAAAAATACAAAAATTAGCTGGGCATGGTGGTGTGCACCTGTAGTTCCAGCTACTCGGGAGGCTGAGGCAGGAGAATTGCTTGAACCCGGGAGGCGGAGGCTGCAGTGAGCTGAGATTGCACCACTGCATTCCAGCCTGAGTGACAGAGCAAGACTTCGTCTCCAAAAAAATAAATAAATAAAAATAAAAAAGCCCCACACTCCATCATCTTCCCAGAAAGTAAAGACACAGCTCTTCAGATGAAGGCTTTCCACATGGCTGCTACAGAGCCAGCAAGGAGCAGCCTTCAGATGCAGCTTGCAATGGTCAGCCCTCAGCTGCTCCCTGGACCAAGCGCTCACTGGCCACACTGACCCAGCCAACCCAGAAGACAGACTGCATAGCCTGACTAACTGGCACACACTTGTCGCCAGGAAGTTCTTTTCCCCATTTGAACCACTTGAGTGAGAATTTGAAACAAGCTTTATTACACACCTCTGCAATTAGCTCCGCATGAGTTTTAGAACATATCAGGATTCTGACAAAAAGATGTGTGATGAGCAGGACTATTTTGTATTTAGGGTATAAATCACTCACAAGTATCCCCTGTAAATGGATAATTCCATCCATCCCCACTAACTTCACTACTAATTTCAATGCAAATCCACGAAAGGAATAAGGTTCCCAGCTGGTAGGAATGTGACACATCACTCAGCATGTCCTTTTACAGGAAATCCTAGAAGCAGAGACCTGGCCTAGGGTAGATAAATGAGCTCCAGGAATTGATGGTCCTCTACAATAGCACAGTCTTCCAACATCTGGATGAGGTGGCAGAATGCAGCATGATCCAAAGGCTCCCTTAATTCAGAATATTAGGAGGCTACAGTCCATTTCAACCCGTTACAAAATGGTGTCATGAGTCAGATGCTACTATGATGAGATACTTTGGTTCATGATAACGAAACATGAGTTAAGGTCATAAGGATTCTAAAGTTGTTTTAATGAAATATAATGTATAAAGATGCAAATTTATGAAAAGCAAATTATTATATAGATTATCTACATAAGAGAAGGACCTTCATAGCATCCTTATAAACAGTACAATCTCAATAGTGCAAACTTAAAGTTATCCAAATTATAAACATTTGGTTTTACCATTTCTTATAAAGTTAAATTACCTAATAAAGAGAAGCGTACAATAAAGTACTTGCACATGACTAATTAAAGAGATGCTGGGGAAAATCCTTAACTCTTTGGAGACTCATCTTTTTGCTACCTTTAGCACTCTGTGATCACTGTACCTCTGGTTTGAAGGTGCCATGAAAATACTATTGTCAGTATGAACTGATACGTGTGAAAATTATAAATTAGACTGTTTTCTATATAAGTTGGAATATATATGTATCATATTAGGATAAATACACGCACACACAACACAAACAGACAAATACAGCCTAAGATAAGGATGAGCAAAGTTGTTAAAGTTGGAGGTCACGATATTACTCAGAGAAAAAAAGCAATCTGTCATATGAAATAAAAACTACCTGCTCAAACATGAGGCCCAGAGTCCAGAGAAAAGAGGTGGTGATGTGTCACAGTCAGGTGGGGAAGGATACAAACCCCTAACCAGGAGAGTCTGAGTGCTGGGGCTGGACAGTCACGCTAAGTACTCCATCCATCATTCCCAACCCAGCTGGGGAGCTGTGACCTTGAAGCAAGTCCCTGACTGGCTTCATGTATGTCCACAACTGTCCACTCTTCTCCCCATGGGCCCCAAAGAGTTGTCTTGCACATTTGTGGGGTCTTGGTCCTTAGAGTCAGGAAGCAGAAACAAAGATCTTAAGCCCTTTTTCTTTCTTCTCTATCCTGTTTTTAGTTTTTGTTGTTTTTCTCTGAGTATACAAGCAACAGGGAAGGAATTACCATTTTAAAGTTCAACCTTCTGGATCCAAGGTGGCCTTAGAGGCACATCCTATTAGTAGCTGGTAATGATAAGAGCTAACAAGTATTGAGTGCTAACTGTATGCCAGGTACAGTTCTGGAAACTTAGAAATGAATTAGCTCATTTAAGCTTCTGTTAAATACTACTAATGTCCTCATTTTATATGAGGAGATTGTGGCAGAAAGGTTAAGTTTCTAAAGAAATTATTAAAAACCTTACATGGAGTAATTAAAATTCAAATCCCATAAAATGACAAAATCTGAGAGTAGAGTACATTTTTTTACTTCTATTTATTCATTCGTTCACTGGCAAAAATTATTACAATAATTTTTTTTCTAAATATAACAATCTTTCTAAACTATTTCTTTAAAGATATATTATTTATATTGTATATTGTTTTTACCTAGTTGTTGCAGGGCTTGTAAAACTGTGTTTTCTCTATTTTTCTATGTCCTTTTTCTATGTGTTTCTCACATTCTACTCTGTCTTAAGATACTAATTTTTAACAGCTTTACTGAAGTTTAACTGACATAGAGTAAACTATGCAATTTGCTCAGTTTGAATATACGTATACAACTGTGAAACCAATGCCACATCAAGCCAGTGAATATATCCATCATTCCTCATGCCCATTTGTAATCCTTCCCTTCTTCTCCCCACACCCAACTCCACCTTGTAGGTACCCACTGATTCCCTTTCTGTCGTCATATGCTACTTTGCATATCCTAAAACTTTGTATAAATGGAATCATACCACATATATTCTTCTTTGGCTTCTTTCATAAACCTAATTATTTTGAGATTTATCCATATTATAGCATGTATCAATAATTCTTTTTTTTTTTTCTTGAGACAAAGTTTCACTCTGTCATGCAGGCTGGAGTGCAGTGGCATGATCTCAGCTCACTGCAACCTCTACCTCCTGGATTCAAGCAATTCTTGTGCCTCAGCCTTCCTCTGAGTAGCTAAGATTACAGGCGCTTGCCACCACACTCGGCTAAGTTTTGTATTTTAGTAGAGACGGGGTTTCACCATGTTGGCCAGGCAGGTCTCAAACTCCTGACCTCAGGTGATCCACCTGCCTCGGCCTCCCAAAGTGCTGGGATTACAGGCATGAGCCACTGGGTCCGGCCTACTTCATTCATTTTTATTGCTGAGTAGTACTCTATTGCATGGATACATCACGTTTGTTTGTCTGATCACCTATTGATTTGAAATTTGGGTTGTTTCCAGATTTGGGCTATTAAAAATAAGGCTACTATGAACCCTCATGGTTTATATTGAGAACATCATGGCTGTGTAGTTACCATTTCTGATGCTTCTCATTCCTTTGTGCAGATCCAGATTTTTTATTTTTTACTTTTTTATTTTACTTTTTGAGATGAAGTCTCCCTTGGTCGCCCAGGCTGGAGTGCAGTGGCATGATCTCAGGTTACTGCAACCTCTGCCTCCCAGGTTCAAGTGATTCTTGTGCCTCAGCCTCCCAAGTAGTTGGAATTGCAGGCATGTTTTTGTATTTTTAGTAGAGATGGGGTTTCGCCATGTTGGCCAGGCTGGTCTCGAACAACTGACCTCAAGTGATCCACCTGCCTTGGCCTCCCAAAGTGCTGGGATTACAGGCATAAGCCACTGTGCCTGGCTCCAGATTTTAATTTGGTATCATTTTCCTTCTGCGCCTGAAGGGCTTCTTGTAGTACCAGTCTGCTGGTAATAAATTATTTTACCTTTTGTATACCTGAAACTGTCTTTTGTTGCTTTCAATTTTGAAATTTTGTTTTGCTGGAAGTAGAATTCTAGGTTGACAGTTTTTTTTTCCTTTCAATAAAGACTGTGCTTCCTTGTATTGTCACTTGCAGTGTTTATAAGAATGTGCCCTTATCCTTTGCTCCTCTGCATGTCATGCTTCCTTCTCCTCTGGCTGCTTTGAAGATTTTCTCTTTACTACTGGTTTTGTGCAATTTGATTGTGATATGCCTTGGTGTGTTTTTCTTTATGTCTAGTGCTTGAGGTTCATTGAGTATATTGGATCTATGGGTTTATAGTTTTCATGAAATTTAGAAAAATTTCAAGCATTATTCCTTCAAATATATTTGCTACTCTCTTCTATCCTCCCTTTCCCATTGACTCCAATCACACTTTAGGCCACTTAAAGTTATCCAATAGTTATCTTTATTTATTTCTGTGTTTCATTTTGGATAGCTTCTATATGTTCAAACTCAGTAATTTTTCTTCTGCAATGTCTAATCTACTGTTAATGCCATCCCATGTATTTTTCTTCAGATATTATAGTTTTCATTTCTAAAAGTTTTCCTTAGGTCTTTTTTCATATCTTCCATGTCTCTGGCTAAAATTTTTGAACATATGGAATAGAGTTGTAACTTTTAACATCCTTGCCTGCCCATTCTAATGTCTGTGTCACTTCTGGATTGGCTTTGATAGACTGTATTTTTCTGCCTCTTTGCATGTCTTATAATCTTTGATTATAAAATTATAAAAGTTTATAACATTATAAAATTTACCTTGTTGGGTACTTGCTATTTTTGTATTCCTAAAAATATTCTTGACCTTTGCTTTGAAATACAACTGAATTACTAGATTTTGTTTTTTTGAGGTCTTCCTTTTTTGATTTGCTAGGCAAGTCTGAAGTAGTGCTCAATCTAGGGCAAATTATTTCCCCTGTTGAGACAAGACCCTTCTGTGTATTCTACCCTATGCCCCAGGAACTATAAGGTTTTCTAGTTTGCCTGGTGGGAATGGGCATTATTCCTGGCCCTGTACCAGCATGGGGCATTGTTCCCTTTAATCCCTTTGGATGGCTCTTTTCCTGACCTCACATACAGGTGCTGATCAGTACTGCTGAAATACTCAAGGAAAACCATCCATACATTTCCAGGGTTCCTCTCCAGTACTGTGTACTATTGTACACTAGTTGTCTTAGTCCCTCTGGACTCAGCTCTGTCTCCTGAACTTGGAATTGATTGGGCCCTACCTCAGTTCCTCTCTCCTATAGCTTAGACACGATTTGTTTGGTCCCATCAAATCTCATGTTGAAATCTGATCGTTAGAGTAGGGGTGTGGGGAGGTGGGCCTAGTGGGAGGTGTTTGGGTAATGAATGGAGTGGATCGCTCATGAATGGCTTGGGCTATTCTAGCAGTAGTGAGTTCTTGCTTTTGCAAGACTAAATTAGTTCTCACCAGAATGGACTTGTTCCTGTGAAAGTGGGTTGTTATAAAGCCCCTCAGATTTCCCTCTCTTCACGTATGTCTGCTTCCTCCTTGACCTGTAGGTTCCTCCACAACCTACCATGTTGTGATGCAGCACAAAAGCCCTCACCAGAAGCCAGGCCATGCCCTTGAACTATCTTAGCCTGCAAAACCGTGGGCCAAAAAACCCTCTTTTCTTTAAAAATTACCCAGTCTCAGGTATTTTTTTTTATAGTAACACAAAACAAACTAAGACACCCTCCATATGCTGTGGCCTGTAAACTCTCGAGGCAGTAAGTTGAGGCAATCATAGGACTCACTTGTTTTTTGCGCCATCTCTCAGAGGTCACTATCTTTCACAGCCTGGTGTCCAGTGTCTTGAAAGCCATTGTTTTATGTATTTTTTCCCTTTTCTTTTGGCTATTTCAAGGCAGGAGGGTAAATCTGGGCCCTATGACTCCATCTTGACCACATACAGAAATTCTCATGTATTAATTTGTGATGCCTACATGTCCAAAATGTATCTAACCATTTCTCTGCTTTTGGATACCTGCGATATTTCCAGGTTTCATTTTTGTGCATGTGCATTGCTTTGCCATATATTTTAAGGCTGCACAGTAACACAGACAGCCACTAATAATTGTTCCCTAATAATTCTGTGTGGGAATGTCTGAGATGTTTGTGCTGTGCGCTGCCCACTTAATTGGCTCTGATATATATCATTTCAGTCACAGTGGTAATGTTTTCTCTCAAAAAACACAAATTAATCAACTTTTGAAAAAGGTCCAGGGACCGACTCATGGACTTAAAGATGAGTGGCAACCACAGAACCTTAAATTATTCATAAGACTATTTTGTCACAGATGTAGCCCAATTATTGTAGGCCTTGGCCTAGAATACATGGGTTATAACTATACTGAACCAGAATAAAATTTTGGTGGGCTTGATTTACTAGTTCCCTTAGATTTCTGATATGCCAAACAACCAAAGCAGTCAATTCTACTCTATGGAGCTGTGTTCCAATTTGATATTGCTCCAATTTGCTGGCATTTCTCTGAGTCTCATATATCTCATGGACTCATGTACCAAGGCCTTCTATTTATATGGTGGCAGGGAAGATAAAAGGTTATGAGAAAAGATGCCGCCATGACAGCTACCCAACTCTGCTAAGCCTTTGGATGCAGTGCACTGTGTACTAATGATTCCATGTGGGAATGCCTGAGACATCTGTGCTCTACACTGCCCACTAAACTGGCTCAGAGGCCAACATTCCAATGGGGCCAAAGTACAGTGAACTGGGTTGTCCCACAATCCTCATGAGAAAGACACAGGCAATCTTGCACAGCCTGTGGTGCTTGGCAAACACCCTAGAAGAAGTGACTTATCTACTACTTCCCATAAAGAATGTTAGGACAGTGACAAAGCAGAGTTACTCATGTGTCATTGCTACTTGGGCTTTGGGGATCCTCTGGGTCAGTGATCCATTGCTATAGAGGAGGCCTAGAAGTTCTCTTTACCTTCTGCCAAGTTAGAAACAATTTACTGGTTGCAAAGAACAGTTCTACAGCCCTTTGTTAAGGGTTACAGTAGAGCATTGGTTTGGGTTTTGCTTTTGAAAGTATTTGTCTTATTTGACCTGATATTTAGGTGATTTTGATGCAAACCATTAAGTACACAGAAACAAAACATTAGATCAAAAGATCAAACTTAAAAAGAATGCCTACAAGATCAAAGCCTCTGTTCATCCTCTCTTCCTGCAGGAGTGTCTAGCAGAGGGAGAAAACATTTCTTTTGAGAAATATCCCTTTCAAAGAAAGATTAGAATCTGGCTTTAAGAGAATGGCCAAAGGGTGGGGAGAGAGGGGGTGGGAAGAAATCAGTAATGGCATTCAGAGCAAACTTTTTCAGCTACCAGTCCTGACAAGTTGGCATATCCGTCAGATGTCTGAATGCTCACGACAGAACAGTCCAGCTGCTGGTGAACTTACTTAGAATCTTTCTAATATTTCCAGAGTCCAAGGGACATCCTCTGCCCAAGAAATGTGCAGCTCTGCCATTCCCTCCAACTAAGATCGACCCAGCTGCTGCTGCCATCAGCTCCCAAGCAGAACAGGTGGTTAATGATATGTCCTCACTGGGCATGGGCTTTCTCTATGGCTGTATTAAAGAAGAAATATCAACACAGAATGGGACATCCATGATGCAGAAAGGATGAAGAATTAGCTCCTTTGCCAGCTAATTCCAGGATTCCACAATGACAGAATAGGTAACAGACAGGACTACTGCTGATCCCCAGGAGTATGGCTTAGCATCTCAGAAGAGAAAATGAGTTAGAGAATATGTGTCTATGAACATCAGACATCTGCCATGCAATGGCTCATCTCAAACTGTGATGGTTTCAATGCACTGACTAGTTCTTTCATTCTCCTATAGTTATCTGATGATAGTAAATACGGAACACATTTGGCACCCTTACCCCAACTCCAATTTAACAATTTAACAAAAGACTCCTTTATTAAGAGCTCTGAGGAATCTCTGTCTTCTGGTTACCTTTCAAGACCTTCGAGCCTCCCTCCAGGGCAAACCTTTCACTTCAGATCTTGAAAATCTGTGTTCTCAATGTGTCCCATGACTCAAAGTTTTGGGCTCTTCCTTATTCCTTGGACCAGCCAGGTGAAAGCTCCAGCCCTTGCACCCTTCACTTGGCTAGGAAGGGAGGTCAAAGGATAAAAACAGGTGATAGAAAAAGAATAAAAGCTCAAGACAGATTGACTGAAAGGAAAACCTCAGAGCTCAAACGGCTCTTTGTCTTCAGTCTCTTTTACCAAAGTATATGACAGGAATGTAATACATAAAAATCACATTCTGCAACGAAACAACTAATTACGAACAGAACAAAAAAGGAAACAAGAAATTGGGAAAATAGTTGTAACATTGATCACAAAGGGCTTGGGTGTTTTCCTAGTAAAGAACTCCTGCAAATCAACAAGTGTAAGGTCAACTCAAAGAAACTGGGCAAAACATGAAAAGACAGTGAACTACATGGAAGACATTCACATGACTTTTAGATAGGAATTTGTGCTTAATTTCACAGTAACATACAAATTAAAACAATGCAAGATTAGCCAAGAAAAGAAGAGAGAAAATCCCAATAACCTCACTAAGAAACAAAATGGGAGATATTACAACTGACACAACTGAAATACAAAAGGCTACTATGAACACCTTTACACACATAAACTAGAAAACCCCGAAGAGACGGATAAATTCCTGGAAAACTACAACCCTCCTAAATCAGGAAGAACTAGATACCCTGAAAAGACCAACAACAAGCAGCGAGACTGAAATGGTAATTTAAAAATTACCACCAAAAAATGTCTAGGACCAGACGGATTCACAGCAGACTTCTACCAGACACTCAAAGAAGAATTGGTACCAATCCTTTTGACACTATTCCACAAGATAGCAAAAGAAGGAACGCTCTCTAATTCATTCTATGAAGCCAGCATCACCCTAATACCAAAACCAGGAAAGGACATAACCAAAAAAGAAAACTACAGACCAATATCCCTGATAAACATAAATGCTAAAATCCTTAACAAAATACTAGATAACTGAATCCAACAACATATCAAAAAGATAATCCACCATGATCAAGTGGGTTTCATATTAGGGATGGAGGGAGGTTTAACATATGCAAGTCAATAAATGTCAAATACCACGTAACAGAATTAAAAACAAAAATCACATGATCATCTCAATAGATGCAGAAAAAGCATTTAACAAAATGCAGCATCCCTTTATGATTAAAACTCAGCAAAATCGGCATAAAAGGGACATACTTCAATGTAATAAAAGCCATCTATGACAGGCCCACGGGTAACATAATACTGAATGGGGAAAAGTTGAAAGCATTTCCTCTGAGAACTGGA
This sequence comes from Colobus angolensis palliatus, assembly GCF_000951035.1. NCBI lineage: Eukaryota > Metazoa > Chordata > Mammalia > Primates > Cercopithecidae > Colobus > Colobus angolensis. The sequence goes on from NW_012116389.1 coordinate 961,928, forward strand.
ACAAGGCAAAGACGCCCACTCTCACCACTCCTCTTCAACATAGTACTGAAATAAAGGGCATCCAAACTGGTAAGCAAGAAGTCAAACTGTCACTGTTTGCTGATGATATGATCATTTACCTCAAAAACCCTAGGGGTTTTTGCTTCCAAGATGGCCAAATAGAACAGCTCCGCTCTGCAGCTCCCAGCGAGATTGATGCAGAAGATGGCTGATTTCTCCATTTCCAACTGAGGTACCTGGTTCATCTCTCTGGGACTGGTTGGACAGTGGGTGCAGCCCATGGAGAGTGAGCCAAAGCAGGGCAGGGCGCTGCCTCACCTGGGAAGCGCAAGGGGTTGGGGGATTTTCCTTTCCTACCCAAGGGAAGCCGTGACAGTCTGCGCCTGGAAAAACGGGACACTCTCGCCTAAATACTGTGCTTTTCCCACAGTTTTAGCAACCAGCAGACCAGGAGCTTCCCTCCCGTGCATGGCTCGGTGGGTCCCACGCCCACAGAGCCTAGCACACTGCTAGCGCAGCAGTCTGAGATCGACCTGTGAGGTTGCAGCCCTGTGGGGGAGGGGCGTTCGTCATTGCTGAGGCTTGAGTACCTACTGGGAGACACCTCCCAGTAGGGGCCGACAGACACCTCACACAGGCGGGTGCCCCTCTGGGACGAAGCTTCCAGAGGAAGGATCAGGTGGCAATATTTACTGTTCTGCAGCCTCCACTGGTGATACCCAGGCAAACAGGATCTGGTGTGGACCTCCAACAAACCCCAATAGACCTGCAGCTGAGGGGCCTGACTGTTAGAAGGAAAACTAACCAACGGAAAAATATAGCATCAACATCAACAAGAAGGACATCCACACCAAAACCCCATCTGTAGGTCATCAACCTCAAAAACCAAAGGTAGATAAAGCCACAAAGACAGGGAGAAATCAGAGCAGAAACACTGAAAATTCCAAAAACCAGAGCACCTCTTCTCCTCCAAAGGATGGCAGCCCCTTGCCAGCAGTGGAAAAAAACTGGATGGAGAATGAGTTTGATGAGTTGACAGAAGTAGGCTTCAGAAGGTTGGTAATAACAAACTTCTCCGAGCTAAAGAAGCATGTTCTAACCCATTGCAAGGAAGCTAAAAACCTTGAAAAAAGGTTAGACGAATGGCTAACTGGAATAAACAGTGTAGAGAAGAACATAAATGACCTGATGGAGCTGAAAACCACGACACAAGAACTTCATGACGCATGCATGAGTTTCAATAGCCAATTCGATCAAGTGGAAGAAAGGATATCAGTGATTGAAGATTAAATTAATGAAATAAAGCATGAAGAAAAGATTAGAGAAAAAAGACTAAAAAAAAAAAAAAATGAACAAAGCCTCCAAGAAATATGGGACTATGTGAAAAGACCAAATTTACATTTGATTGGTGTACCTGAAAGTGACGGGGAGAACTGGAACCAAGTTAGAAAACACTTTTCAGGATATTATCCAGTAGAATTTCCCCAA
>NW_012116389.1:967755-975827 GCF_000951035.1 Colobus angolensis palliatus
AAACCCTAAAGACTCCCCCAGAAAGTTCTCTGAACTGATAAAAAAAAATTTAGCAAAGTTTCTGGATATAAGAAATACAAAAATCATTAGCTCTTCTATACACCAACAGCGACTAAGCGGAGAATCAAATCAAGAACTCAATCCCTTTTACAATAGCGGCAAAAACAAAACAAAACAAACAAACAAAAAACTTAAGAATATACCTAACCAAGGAGCCAAAAAGACCTCTAAAAGGAAAACTACAAAACACTGCTGAAAGAAATCATAGATGACACAAACAAATGGAAACACATCCCATGGTCATGGATGGTGAGAATCCATCCATATGTCAATTTCACAATATTGTGAAAATGATCATACTGCCAAAAGCAATCTACAAATTCAATGCAATTCTCATCAAAAATACCATCATAATTCTTCACAAAATTAGAAAAAACAATTCTAAAATTCATATGGAAACAAACAAGAGCCCGCAGAGACAAAGCAAGATTAAGCAAGAAGAACAAATCTGGAAGCATCACACTATCTGATTTCACACTATCCTGTAAGGCCATAGTCACCAAAACAGCATGATACTGGCATAAAAATAGACACATAGACCAATGGAACAGAATAGAGAATCCAGAAGTAAACCCAATTACTTGCAGCCAACTGATCTTCAACAAAGCAAACAAAAACATAAAGAGGGGAAAGGACACCCTTTTCAACAAATGGTGCTGGGATTACTGGCTAGCTGCAGGTAAGAGAATGAAACTGGGTCCTCATCTCTCATCTTATATAAAAATCAACTCAAGATGGATTAAGAACTTAAACCTAAGACCTGAAACTATAAAAATTCTAGAAGATAACATTAGAAAAAACCCTTTTAGACATTGACTTAGGCAAGGATTTCATGACCAAGAACCCAAAAGCAAATCCAGGAAGAGCAAAGATAAGTAGCTGGGACTTAATTAAACTAAAGAGCTTTTGAATGGCAAAAGGAATGGTGTGCAGAGTAAACAGAAAATTCAGAGTGGAAGAAAATCTTCAAAACCTATACATCTGATAAAGGACCACATATCCAGAATCTACAACATGCTCAAACAAATCAGTAGGAAAAAAAGAAACAATCCCATCAAAAAGTGGGCTAAGGACATGAATAGACAATTCTCAAAAGAAGATATACAAATGGCCAACAAACATGAAAAAAATGTTCAACATCACTAATGATCAGGAAAATGCAAATCAAAACTACAATGCAATACCACCTTACTCCTGCAAGAATGGCCATAATCAAAAAATCAAAAAACAGTAGATGTTGGCGTGGATGCAGTGATGAGGCACTTCTACCCTGCTAGTGGGAATGTAAACTAGCAGAGCCACTATGGAAAACAATGTGGAGATTCCTTAAAGAACTAAAAGTAGAACTACCATTTGATCCAGCAATCCCACTACTGGGTATCTACCTAGAGGGAAAGAAGTCATTATATGAAAAAGATACTTGGACACGCATGTTTATAGCAGCACAATTTGCAACTGCAAAATCGTGGAACCAACCCAAATGCCCATCAATCAATGAGTGGACAAAGAAACTGTGGTGTGTGTATGTATGTGTATATATATATGATGGAATACTACTCAGCCATAAAAAGGAATAAATTAATGGCATTTGCAGCAACCTGGATGAGATTGGAGACTATTATTCTAAGTGAAGAAACTCAGGAATGGAAAACCAAACACTGTATATTCTCACTGATACATGGGAGCTAAGCTATGAGGACACAAAGGCATAAGAATGATAAAATGGACTTTGGGGACTTGGGGAGAAGGGTGAAGAGGGAGGCGAGTACAAAGACTACAAATAGGGTGCAGTGTATACTGCGAGTGATGAGTGCACCAAACTCTCACAAGTCACCACCAAAGAACTTACTAATGTAACTAAATACCACCTGTACCCCAATAACCTATGGAAAAATTAAAAACAAAACAATGGCAAAATATCACTTCTACCTAGTTGATGAGCAAAGATAAAACAACTGAGGAGGATGTGGCAAAAAAAATAAGTTGCAGGCCGGGCGCGGTGGCTCAAGCCTGTAATCCCAGCACTTTGGGAGGCCGAGACGGGCGGATCACGAGGTCAGGAGATCGAGACCATCCTGGTTAACACGGTGAAACCCCGTCTCTACTAAAAAACCACAAAAAACTAGCCGGGTGAGCTGGCGGCGCCTGTAGTCCCAGCTACCCGGGAGGCTGAGGCAGGAGAATGGCATAAACCCGGGAGGCGGCGGAGCTTGCAGTGAGCTGAGATCCGGCCACAGCACTCCAGCTTGGGTGACAGAGCGAGACTCCGTCTCAAAAAAAAAAAAAAAGAAAAAAGAAAACAAGTTGCAATATGCATAGTAGCTGCTATTTGTGTGAAGCGGGGAGGAGAATGAGTAACACTTTCTCGCATATGCATTAAGCATCTCTAGGGTAGTATACAAGAAAAGATAATAAAGGCTATCTCTAGGGAGGAGAATTTGGTGGCTAGAGACAGGATTGGATGAGATACTGTTCTTTTTTTTTTTTTTTTTTTTTTTTTTTTTTTTGAGACGGAGTCTCGCTCTGTCGCCCGGACTGGAGTGCAGTGGCTGGATCTCAGCTCACTGCAAGCTCCGCCTCCCGGGTTTACGCCATTCTCCTGCCTCAGCCTCCCGAGTAGCTGGGACTACAGGCGCCCGCCACCTCGCCCGGCTAGTTTTTGTATTTTTAGTAGAGACGGGGTTTCACCGTGTTAGCCAGGATGGTCTCGATCTCCTGACCTCGTGATCCGCCCGTCTCGGCCTCCCAAAGTGCTGGGATTACAGGCTTGAGCCACCGCGCCCGGCCGAGATACTGTTCATTTTATATTCTTTTTATTTGAACCAGAGATTGCCTTAAAACTTTCATCAATATCTAGAGAAAGAATATCTTTTGGGGACCTCATTTTGATACACATGCTAATGGGCCAGGTTGAGTGAGGGGCTCTTTGTATCTTCAGAAATTGATATATAACAATATCCTTTAATATTATTATGGTGTTTTATGGTTAGTTTATGAACGTCTTTCATACGTTACCTTCTTGAATCTTTGTAATCACACTCTGAGACAGGCATTATTTTAATATCTATTTTTCAGAGGGAGTGAATGGGGCTGAGAGAGACAGCTATTTTTGGCCAGAGAGTAAAGTTCCAGAGCCAGGATTTGGCATTAAGTTAACCTGGTAGCTCCATGAGTTTGCATTTTTAGATATGCCCAGCCTAGGGCGGATGTGACAAGCCCACCATATGCCATGGGGGAAAGCATATGAGGGAGTGGAAGCAGCTGGAAGGCTGCAGCTAGGACAACCAGCAGACGGTGCCCGAGAACTGTCCAGGAGGCCTTCAGGAGGAGGAGGCAGGGCACATGATAAACATAGAAAAGCTTCTCCGGGGCCCAGCCAACGCCCTAAACTGCAGGCACAGCCATGACTAGAGAAAAAGGGAGGTTGGTGCTGGGTGAAGACCCCAGGTTTACCCTCAGGAGTGGCACTGGAACACAGACTTTGGGCATGGCTTCCTGCCGAAACCATAGGGCACCTTCCTTCTAGTCCATGGTCAGACCTTCCCCATACTTGGGGCCTCCTCTCTCCATGCACCATTCCTCCCTGCCTCTTGCTGTCAAGGTCACTCTGTAAAACCTTCAGCCTAGGAGAGACAGTTGTCCAGGAAGCAGAGGTTAAACCGTTCTCAAGGGATGTCTGTCATCTTAACTCAACTGCACTTATAGGGACCAGAAGACTACAAGACCTAGAAATTTAGACAATGTCCTTTTTGGTGCCATGATTATATGTTGTAATGTACTGTTCATGCAAACCACCCACCGATTTGACAGAGAGGTGACGCAGAAGGCTGTGAAAGATGCCTGTTGGCAATCTTGGCACATCAAAGAGCCTGGCAATAACCCTAGGAGCTTATGGCAGAAACTGGTGAAAATCTCAATGGAAAATGGCAAGATCAGGGTAGGAACTTAATTTTGGGAACAATAAAAAGGTGAGCTAAGAGCAGAGATGGAGAGAGTTACTGGGCAGGCAAGGGGTTCATATAGGCTAGGTGAGTAAAGGAGTTAGGGACTTTTTTCTTCTAAGAAGGAAGAAGAAAGAAACTTTCTGTTTAACTTGGTGGAAGGAAGGAAAATAGGGCTGAGTGTGATATAATTTCCTGCTGGCTCAAGAACTGAAATGATATGAAGAGAAAAAACAACGCAGCTTCCTCTGTTGTCTGCCCCTGGGGTATGGATTTGGCTGTGAATGGAATATGATGCTTATCTTTATATTGATTTTTCTTGGTCCAAAATTCAGAAACAAAATAAGGTCAAATAGGGCCCCCATGGGGTGAAATTTGGTTGTGTAACTTTGCTTTGCAAAGAACAGGACACAGAGTTATGACTGATGGAGGATACATTCTGGTCTCCTTTCACCCCTGGGGCATTAAAACCCTCTGGGAATTTGAGCACTCTTCAAATAGAGACCTGATTTCCCAGCTAGAGATTTGGGTCTCATGGAAGCTGAGATTTCCTTTCAACCAAATACTCACAGTGAGAACTTCACACCCTCCTAGCATGATATTAACATTTGCCAGAGCCCAAACACAGGAACAAGAGTCACTATGGAAAGGACCGCACTGAGGCCGACGTCAGGTTTGTTCACAAACGTTCAGCCCAATTAGTCTTACCGTTCACCAAGGTTATACATGGGGGCATTTGAGGACAGGGCGGGCATGGCCTGTTTTCATAAATTAGGTTGAAACTTCTTTGGATCTTGATCCCATGAGCCTGGGTAAATATAATCTGATTGGGTTAAATGTCTTTAGAGTTTGTTTCAGACTGCTTGAGTCTGAGACAAGTATGAAAAGACATACAGAGAACACAATGATTTAATTGGTGAGGATGAGAATTACACTAAAATTCAGTTCAAGTCTAGTTATTCTCTGTATATAGTTTTGTGGAAAACCAAAACTAATTTCACAAACAAAAAATTTGAAATACAACAAGTAGTAGACATCTCTGTGACCATAAAAAAAAACCCACCTCCCCACTTACCCTTCCTCACAGAAGTCCAATTTTAAGTATCCACTCCTCCTCCACACGGCTTGCTCCCAGGAAGATGAGCCCCACTGAGCACCAGGGCAGTTTCTGACCAGTCTGAGCTAATCCCAGTAAAGTGATTCTCAGGAAGGCACTAACCCTAATCTGGTCAAAGATACTTTAGGAAGTCTGCTGGTGCCTTCTGGAAAAGATCTCTTTCTCTAAGCCTTAGGCAGGCTGTCTTAGAGAGTCCTTGGAGGTTACATCGTGGTCTGACTCTTGGTATGATATGTGGAATTGCTGAAAACATCCTGCTATAGTCCAAAAGAGCAGGACATACGAAGAGGATGAAAATTCAAGAAAGAGAAGCCAGGCAGGCTTTGAAACCCCCTGTACCACTGGATTCTTCCAGGAAATACAATTTATATTTACTCACTGCTCAAACCAATATGACTTGGTGTTTTTGTTATTTGCTGACAATATAACTAGTAACGAATACATAACCCTAAGAATACTCTGAGGGACCTTATACTCCCAGTGTATTAGCACTTGGTGCTCAACCTGCCCAGTGGCTGTGTATATTGAGAGGAAAAACCCTCCTTGAAGTAATTCTTTGAATAGCCAAGGTTTCCAACCTAGTCTAGAAACGTGATAGTCAAAGATGGTACATCTTTGGGTCTCAATCTGTTCAGGTTCACAGTGGAGCAGGCATGCAGCAGGCCCCACCTCTGTCCGTCAGGGCTCCCCAGTACGGAGCACACAGTGGGTGTGGAGGAGCTCTCTGTCAGAGCACTGTGGGGAGCGGCAGAGCAGCCGGCGACTCCCATGGCTGTCTGCCTTTTTCCCTATTCTTTTTCTATTACAGCTGTACCTCCCATACATTTTTAAATTTTTAGTTAACCTATTTGAATTAGTTTGTTTTGTTTGTTTTTTATGCTACTGTTAAGGCAATTATAAACCACATGCTAAAAATGTTCTTAATTTTGGAATAACATATCATCATGAGAGTGTACTGTACATTTTTAAATTATAGCTATCACTTACTGAGTTTACTGGCTGAGGTGTTGGCAGGAGAGGATGCAGTGCACTGAAAGCACTGGAACACATGATTAAATCTCCAAGGGTGACTCTGTCTACTCTAAATTCTCCATCAGATTTTACAATCAACTGCACCCACTAACGATGATGAATACTGTCACACAGTTCTCTCAGAAATAGAGCATTATTGAAAATATCCACAAAATACAAGGTGGATTTAATATGATTTTGGTGCCTGATAACAAATATTTGATGTTAACAAATGGCCAAGGCTGAGGTGACCTTTCACACAATAAAAGCCTGGGCAGTATCTTAGGACACCCCACAGAACCCTGGGTTGAAGGTGGCCACAGAGCCCACGGTAAACAGAGTGGGAGGAATCTCAGGGCCTTTTCATCCAACCTGTCCTCATTGCACAGAGGACACTTAGTGCTCAGCACTAGAGGGGAGAAGCCCAAGGAAGGCAGCAAGTCAGTCTAATACCAGAAACTGACCCTAACCCTGCATCTTCTTATTAGGTCAACTTAATATTTATTTATTTATTTATGACGGAGTTTTGTTCTTATTGCCCAGGCTGGAGCGCAATGGCATGATCTCAGCTCACTGTAACCACCACCTCCTGCGTTCAAGAGATTCTACTGTCTCAGCCTCCCAAGTACCTGGGATTACAGGCATGTGCCACCACGCCTGGCTAATTTTGTATTTTTAGGAGAGACAGGGTTTCTCCATGTTAGTCAGGCTGTTCTGGAACTCCTGACGTCAGGGGATCTGCCTGCCTTGGCCTCCCAAAGTGCTGGGATTATAGGCGTGAGCCACCGTGCCCAGCCCAACTTTATTTTGCTATAAGACTAAGTAAGCTTTCTGTCATAAGATATCACAGGGATGATAATGATGGTGATGACACTGATGCCGCCAGCTAAGTTTACGGAAAGTTTGCTATAAACCAGGCACTTCATGTATATTTATAATCATGCAACAAGTAGATGCAGAAAGTATTATTATTACCTCCCTTTAACAGATGGGGAAATTGAGACACAGGTTAAAAGTCACTTCCACCAACTGGAAAGTAGGAGGAGCTGGGATTTGAATGCTCAGTCTGGCTTCAAAGCCCCTGCTTTTACTCTTTAGGTTACACTGCTTCTCTACTAGGCTTCCATCATCTTCTACTGGCTTCCACCCCTCAGTGATCCCTTTTTGGCTCTGTGGTGGTCTGAGTGACTAGTGGGTTTCCACTGGGAGGGGGTTGTGGGAGTCCCCAGTTTCTGGACTGAACTGTATTGCAGGGGCACTCAGCGGCTAGGAGGCAACATTATAAAGTATGTGCCAGGTGTTGACCAGAATTATTTGAACTCCTCTAGGTCATGTGCTTCCTGTGGGAAAGGACTGTGGTACACATATGCTCATAAGCTGAAGATCTTCTCTTGATACTCAGGACTGTTCTCACCCTTCTACGTTCCTGCCTGTATGCCGGAATCCTTAAAACTATAATTCCCTGACTCCTATGCCAGCAGGTTCCATTACATTCTGCTGGTGAAATTAATCACATGTCATTTGGAAGGCAGGCAAAGAGAAGCTGTTATTCACTGGAGACAACACAGGCAGTTGCCTGGGAATTAGTAAATGGCTGGTGTGAGGTTTGCTAATGGCTTCTAGGCCTCCTCCTGAGAATTCAGTGGCACAGGCAGATGGGAATTTTTTTTTTTTTTTGGTTTGCAGTGATCCTTGCAAGTCCCGACTCCTTGAAAACTTGCAGAAGCTTCTGATTTTCACTCTCTTCAACCTTTCAATCTCCTGTCTTCAATTCCCTCTTGACTGGAATACCTAGAATGACTTTTGTTTTTTTCACTAGACATTGCCTGATATAAAATGTATACAGGGTTACAGTGCTTTTAGTAATTGGAGAGTGAGAGAGGGAAAGAGAGAGATAAGTAAAAGAGGAAAAAAAGAAAGAAAGAAAGAGAGAGAGAGAGAGA
>NW_012116389.1:977211-1020297 GCF_000951035.1 Colobus angolensis palliatus
GCGTGTCTGTAGCCCCAGTCACTTGGGAGGCTGAGGCAGGAGGATTGCTTGAACGCAGGAGGTGGAGGTTTTGGTGAGTTAGGATGATGTCACTGCACTCCAGACAGAGAGAGGCTCCATCTAAAAAAGAATAGGACTGGTAACCTAAAGAATATAAATAAGGCAGAAATGAATAAAAATAAGGCAAGGAAGGTTATAATTTAGATAACCAAGCCAGGAAAAAACTTAAGATTCACAGAAAAACAATGATGGGATTATCAGAAGAAAATAAAAATATGCACACAAACATACATATAAATAAAACGTGAAAACCAGAGCTGGCAGGATTCCATGGAAGGTCAAGGTCTCAGAAGAATGAGATTAAAGTCAGGAAGTGGCAAAGAGAGAAGAATATCATGCTAGTGAAGGTCAGTCCTCCACTCACTCCATAACCCAGTGTTGAGCCACTCACAGACCTTGAGATTTATATGATACAACATTACTCTCAAAGACTCACCATCAAATGGAGAACTAAATTCCCATACAACACGTTACAGGCTATAACATCATAGAGGAATCTCTGAAAGTCATCTAGTGTTAGGAGCCTGAGCTTTGTAGTCTGATACCCTGGGTTCAAATCCTATCTCCACTGTTTCCTGGCAATATTATTCTCAGCAACATGCAAACTTAACTATTTTTGCCGTGTTTCCTCAATGGTAAAATAATAGTAGCTCACAGAGCTGCTGTGAGGAGTAAATGAGTTAACAATTACACTTGAAACAATGTCTGGCATAGAGTAACACATTATCTATTCTTAGCTGTTATTCTATAAAGTGCTGTGGAGCCCTATGGAAATACTAATTTCATCTGCAGTAGGCATGGAAGGCTTCATGGCAAAGGTGACATTTCATCTTGTGCCTTGAAGGATTAGAGGCAGTTTGAAAGGTGGAGAGAAAGCAAAATGACTCTCAGTAAAGAGAACAGTGTGAACTAACATATGAAGGGGTGGAAGAGTGTGTGAAGTCAGGGCCCAGCCTGGAGGGTTGATGTCACTGGTAAAGTTTGCAATGCAGGATGCTAAGAGATGAGTGGAGAGATGCTACAGTCTGAGTGTGTCCTCCCAAATATGTGTTGGACAGAATTCTCAGGGCAACAGTGTTAGGAGATGGGGCCTAATGGTAGGCAATGTTTAGGTCATGAGGGCTTTGCCTTCATGAATGGTTTAGTGCTGCTATAAAAAGAGCCTGCAGGAGTGGGTTTGCTCTCTTCTGCCATGTGGAGACAGAATATCCCTCCGCTCTGGAGGATGCAGCATTCAAGGTGCCATCTTGGAAGCACAGACTGGACTCTCACCAGACAATGAACCTGCTCGTGCCTTGTTCTTGGACTTCCCACTCTACAGAACTATGATAGATTAATTTGTTATTTATAAATTACCTAGTTTGTGATATTGTTATAGAAACAAATGGACTAAAACAACAGATCATTTGAGACCAGCTGTGACAGGCTTTGTGTACCATGTTAAAGAGTTTGCACTTTTGTTAGTAGGAGAGAATCATGAGTTTTTCTGAAAAAGAAAGTAATCGTATACATTTTATAAAGATAATGTGACTTCTGGTCAATATGGCTGGCAGTAGTGATATGAAAAGTCCCCCTTTTGTCCAAACACACTGAACCAAAACATAAACAAAACAAATTAGGAGCAAGCAAAAAATGGCCTCTCTCACCACTCCTTTTCAACATTGTACCAAAAAGTATTAGCTAATGCAATAACAAGAAAAGATCTATATGAGAAAAACTACAAAAATGTGATGAATGAAAAAAAAAGTCTAAATAAATGGAGAGACATTCCATGTTCTCACTGGATAGGGACACTCAACACCGTCAAGACGTCAGCTCTTGTCAACTTGATCTATAGATTCAACGCCATTGCAATCAAAATCCGAGGAGGTTATTTTGTGAATGTTGACAAACTGACTCTAAAAGTTATATGGAGAGATAAAAGACCCAGAATAGCCAATGCAGTATTGAAGAAGAACAAAGTTGGAGGACCGACACTTTCCAACTTCAAGATGTACTAAAAAGTGACAGTAATCAAGACAGTGCGGTACTGGTGAAGGAACAGACAAATAGATCAACGGAATAGAACAGAGAACCCAGAAACAGACCCACATAAATATAGTCAACTGATCTTTGACAAACATCAAAGGCAAAACAATGGAGCAAACAGTTTTTTCAACAAATAGTGTTAAAACAACTGGATATTCACATGCAAAACACGAATGCAGACACAGATCTTTTACTCTCACAAAAATCAACTCAAAATGGATCACAGACCTAAATGTAAAACACAAAACTATAAAACTCCTAAAAGATAACATATGAAAAAAAAATCTAGATGACCTTGGGTATGACAATGACTTTTAAGATACAACACCAAAGGCATGATCCATGAAAGAAATAATTGATAAGCTGGATTTTGTTGAAACTTAAAACTTCTGCCACAGACTGGGAGAAAATATTTGCAAAAGACATATCTGATAGACTGTTATAAAAAAAACAAGAATTCTTAAAATTGAACAATAAGAACACAGTTGATTAAAAAAAAAAGTAGCCAAAGACCTTAACAGACACCTCACCAAGGAAGACATATAGATGGCAAATAAGTATACAAAAAGATGCTCCACATCATTTGATATCAAGAAATGTAAATTAAAACAATGAGATACCACTACACACCCTTCAGAATGGCCCAGATCTGGAATACTGACACACCAAATGCTAGCAAGGATGCAGAGCAACAGGAACTCTCACTCATTGCTGGTGAGAATGCAAAATGGTCCATCCACTTTGAAAGACAAAGTATGCTCTTACCTTACTATCTAGCACTTGTGCTCTCTGGTATTTACTCAAAGTGAAAACTTACATCCACACAAAAGCTCACCCCACAGAGGTTTATAGTAGCTTTACTCAAAATTGCCAAAATTTGGAAGCAAGCAAGGTAGGTGCCATTCAGTAGATGAATGAATAAATAAACTGTGGTATACCCAGACAATGAATTATTACTCAGCACTAAAAAGAAAGGAGCTATCAAGCCATGAAAAGTGTATGCAATGTACTTTGTAATTTGTCAGTGTAGGTTCACTGTGACAAATACACTGGTGGGGGATGTTGACAGTGGGGAATGCTGTGCATGTGTGGGGGCAGAAAGTATATGGGAAATCTGTGTACTTTTCTCTGAATTTTTCTGTGAACATAAAACTCCTCTAAAAAATTAAGTTTCTAATTTAAAAAAAAGGAAATATGTAACTCGGTTTGAAAGAAATAAAAAGGGCTCCTGGAAGGTACTGAAAAGAAGGGTGGGAAGTAGAAACCCTCTGAGGACCTTGGCCAGGGTGATCACCCAGGGGCAGGTTTTAGCATCAGCCTGGTGGGTGTTCGAGGCCACAGGCCCACCAGAGCTGAGTTTCCTGGCTGATGCTGGGGTCAGGAAGATCTGTCCTGTCTGCAGAACAGGCAAAGAAAACTCTGCCCACCGGGTGGGAACTCTGTAGAGAGGCTGCCATGGGTGGAAAAAGAATTATTCCTGAGACATCAGAGGCTTTTGGTGGGAGGTGACATTTAACATAAGGCCTAAAGGAGAAAGGGAGGCAGCCACACCAGGGGAAGAGCAAACAAGCAGAGGGAACTCCAGGCAGAAGCGCTCTAAGATAACAAAGGTACTCATGGCTGGGAGCTGATGAGTGAGGTGAGGGGGTCAATGGCAGACTGCAGAGGGCCTTGAGTCCAGAGGACGCCCAGTGGAGTAAGAACAAACAGAACGAGGCCACTGAAGGGAAGGTGGGAGGGAGGGAAGAAGAAACAAGTGAACCCGGAGAGGAAGGGGAGTGGGATGAAAGAGGGCAGAAGTGACAGACGGCAGGAAGAAGAAAGGGATGGAGGAGGAAGAATCATGTTGAGGAAATGGAAATCAAACACAGGGGTGAGATCTAATCCCACGTTTTCCTGTGCAGGAGCTCATCACACTTTTGCCTTCCACAAATTGAGCCTGAAACAGTAAGAGGGGTTGTGCTGTGCTGCTGCGGTACCTGTCCACTGCTGGGAATGTGCTCTCTTTGCTTCACTGAAGCTCATCCATCCTTTAGGGGGCCAATTTCTCTCCCTCCTGCTGCCTGCATGAGCGCCTGCTGTGCATCAGCATCGTGGAGGTCCACATCTATTTGCTGTGTATGGGCTTTGTGACCCTGGACTCCTTCTGAAACCCTATCCCCTGCTTCTCCACAATCACTGAGCAGGGTTGGAGGGACATATCTTCTTCCTGCCACAAACGCTTGGAAAGTGGAACAGAGGGCATGCCTCAGCCTCTGAGTTTGAGACTGATGTTCCATGTGAGGGTCCCATGAAGCATTCCAACATACTGTACTGGCAAAACAGAAGACAAACTGATGCTGATGCTGAGCCCACTTCGAAGGAGTGGCAGAACCTTTTTTCCTTGCCACATGTCTGTCACAAGAGGTCTCAGCCCTGTTATCCTGGAGAGACACCTATACCACCATGAAACACACAGATTTCTAGATGCCTCCAGATCCAGCAAATCAGTGTCCTTCTGGAGTTAGGAGCCAATCCTGTTTTTAAAGTCCCATAGATTAAGAGCCACTGAATTCAACTGAGGTCAAAGCAAAATGAATACAATTACCTGATTTGTTTCCTCCAACACCTGAGATGCTTTCTGATGGCCCACTGCTGATTTCAAAAGTGAACTGCCTTGCCAGACACAAACACTATGTCCCCATAAGAGGCTGAGGATGGTAAGGCTGTCAGAAGTTTTTGGGTTAATGCATTATCACACTGTAGGAGAACATAAACATCAGCCCACTGTATCCAAGGTCACAAAGGATGATGCTCTCCTGGCAATGTTACACAAACACTTTAGCACTTATAGGTCAAAGAGCTAATACAAGTCAATAAGTCCTTAGTCAACAACTAACCAGGCAGCACTTCGCCTCACTGGTTTACAGTAGATAAAAATTGCCCATCACCACTCAGGATATTCCCTCTATCATCTGATTCTGCCAATAAATGGAAAAATCAGACACCCAAATAATATCATATACCATATACAGAAAATAATATCCAGCTCAAAATGCAATAGATGCAAAATAATATTTGGCTTATAAGTCTAACACATAAACTCAAATCAGAAGCCTACTGAAATACTTTAAAAAACTGGCTTTTGGTTTTTCTGATGGATGAACTATTTCAGTTTTTCTGTCAATATGCAGAGATAACATTAGAATGCAAAGGACGAATACATTAGCTTTTTCTAAGAGTTTAAAGATAAAGAGTTTAGGGATCACTGTTCAATTTCAAATTGGTCAGTCTCCAAAAGTTAGTTCCCCAAAACTTAAACACTATTCCACTATTGCCTCTGTCTAATGTTTTCCTGTTGTTAAACTAATACGTTAACCGGAATTAGTGCTATTTGGAAACATTTAAATCTTCCTATTATTGTTTTTTCTCCCTTAAATCAAAAAGAAAATAAGATTCTGAGCTAGCTGCAAGAAATACAGACATCAGCTACCATAATCATGCCCTCTGTTGTTAAAGTCACTTAACAACTACACTCTCTAAACTGTGTATGAGGAAAGTGATAACCCTGGGAAGGTTGTGAACTTTCATGCATATTAGGGGATCCTCAAGTCATAGAGAGTCAAACAGAAGAGATACTCAGAATCTTTAAGAAGCTGGTATGGCATTGGGCTGAGCAGTCAGGATGGGCACCATGACCAACCCAGAGGGATGCACACTGGCCTGTACTGGTTGAATCTCAGATGTGGGGTAAAGCATCAGATTTGGAATACCTGAGCTCTTTAAAGGGTCACTGAAGGTGAAAAGGAAACTTGACAATTCAGTGAGTCAGAACGACAAATCAGTGAGTTAGGGTTAGCCGGTGAATGCTTGAAAAAATGGCTGCAATTATTCTCCTCCCAGCATCCACGCCTCTGACAATGTGACACTGCAGCTCCCCCCATCAAGACCTAGAGTCTATTACCCATCCTTGAATCTGGGCTGGTCTTGTGACGTGTTGGCCAACAGGATGTGATGGAAGTGATGTCGTGCAGATCCAAGCCTAGAACTCAAGAGGCTTTCCACACTTCAGTTCTCCCCTTTGGGTCTCTGACTATAAGAACAAGCCTGGGCTATCCTGCTGGTGAATGAGAGGCCACATGGGGCAGAACTGGCCCAGTCGTCCCAGGTAAGATCCCAGATATGTGAGACAGGTCAGCTGAGATCAGCAGTGCCACCTGCCCGACCAGCAGCTGACCAAGGATGCATGAGGGAGTGCAGCATTCAACCCCTAACCCTAACTCACTGGACTGTCAACTTTCCTTATAACCTGCAATGATTCTTTAAAGATTCAGGTATTCCAAGGCTCACGCTTTATCCAAGGGCTAGGATTCAACCAATACAATCCCATCAAGACAAGCAAAAGGTTTTGTGGCAGTGCCCAGCCTAAATGGCTGGCCTGCAGAATGATGAGCTATGTATGTGGCTCTTGTTTTAAGTCCGTAAATTTCAGGGTGATTTGTTAATGCTGCAATATTTAATTGAAAGAGTTGGGGGTCTCCTAAAAATTCAGATGAGGAGATTCTTATGTTCTATGATCCTTCTGCTAAGGAGGAATAACTTATAATCCCAGTGAGCACACTATTTTTGTTACTTTACTTCTAACCATCATAGCTTACATATTTTTCCACACTGCCAATTTGTATTTATTATAATAATCACTAATAGCTATAAAATATTCCACTGAAGGAATATAGTAGAGTTTACCTAATCATGCTCATGTTGGTAGACTTTTAGATTGCTTCCAATTTCTGAGAAGTATAAATAAGCTTATACATCTAACATATTCCATGTTTTGTATGATTTCTTTATGAGAGATTCTTAGGAGCAGAATGACCAAGTCAAGGTTATTAACAGCAATATAGCTCTTGAAATAGGCCATCAGATATTTTCTACAGGGACTGAACCAATTTTCACCAACACCAGCAGAAGAAGAGTACCAGTTTAATCACACACTTGCCAGCACTAGATTTATTTTTAGGAGGTACAAATTTAGTAGATGAAAAGTAGAAAAATGAGAGCATTGGTTACATTTCTTTGAATGGATAAGATCCTGGAGCAACCATTGAGCTCTCTGATTTATATATCACTGAATAAATGAGGCTGGCATGCAATTTTGAAACTGCAAAGAATTAAGGAAGAGGTCAATGCTACTCAGAAACTTAATACTGGAACATTTACAGCAGCTCTAAATTGTGGAAATTGGTGGGTATTTGCTTTTCTAAAACAAGTTTTAGAGGAAGAACTCTCAGGTGAATATGTGTAAGTTTCCTCTAAATGTATGCTTATAAGGAGCATTATTTAACATAATCATATTGAAGGGATAACAATAACTTGAAAGCAAATAAACTCTACAGGATTTTGTCTTAAGTTTTCACTGGTGTCTGTATTAAAATTATTCTATAGTTGCTAAACAATACCCAAACAATATGACCACACCTGTGTGAACCTTTATCTTAATCAAGGCCTACAATGCATGCACAAAGTCACTGCATAGCCTGGTGAGGCTCCTGTACCCTCCTACAGCACCCCCAGATGGTTGTACAAAAGTACCACACAGATCCCAGTTAGGAGAACACTATGGGGACACTCTCCTAGCCATGATACAAGTGATTTGTGGCTCACAGCAGTTAAAGCACTGAAGTTTACAAAAGTGTTAATTTTCTCTTCTCTTTTATGATCAAATTTTGATCATTTTACAGAATATATATATATATATTTGGTATCTTGCTGGTCTAGAATGACCAAGACCTAAAGTCACAGCAGGGAAGTAGTTGAATGCAGATTGAGAAGGAGGGTCATAAAAGACAGTTAGGTGTGACTGAATTCCTCAGGTTCAGGGACTTGTTCAAGGCCTTGCAGCTCATGTGGATGGAGCAGGACTAGGCTCAGAAAGGGTCAAAAGGAGGCTGCTGTATTTCACTACAAAATGAAAAGGCGTGATTTCTGAATCATTTATTGCCTGGGGATCATCCACACTGCCTGCTGCCTTCATTAGTCAAGACTGAGAGCATAGCGAGATGGGGAAAAATCAATACCCTGCAGGGATGGTGCTGTTGATGCAGAGAATATTATACTAACTAGGTTTTTTCCTCTTAACCAGCTGGCATTTTACTTCATTTAAAAAAGAAATGCTATTCAATCTTTTAAGATTAGGGGAAATGTGCATTTCACTATAATGACAGAACAGAATGGACGGAATCTTCCCAGGACCCAAGATACTTTCTAATTAGCTCTAAGTTATACACCAGGAACTGATACAACACGTGAGCACTAACTTATTTAATGGTATATAGTCAGCTGAAAAGATTTCACACCAATCCTAATTTATTTAACTTTCAACCAGACAATAGCTTAAGCACTGGGTAGAAGGGTTGACCATTATTTTCTACAGAGACAGGCTTTCTGGTGTGCTATGTTTAGAGTATTACAAAGGCATACATCTGAGTAAATGCATTTACTTTAAAGAATTTTAAGTATCTTTATTTTAAATATCTATTAATGCAAATGAAGAAACATGAAACCATAAAATCAAAAGGTTGAATTGCCATTTAATGCACATTGCCAGATATGTCATCACTAAAGTATCTCACAATCAAGGTATTCAAGAAAAATAAGTCAGTTATTACTCTTGGGAAGGGACATTCTATTTCTAAGAGTTATTTGATGTTGATTATCTAAAGTAAAACTAACGTTTAAGGTTCTAAAACAATCTTGGCTTTCTGATTAATAAATATATTTATATCGATAAATTTAACATTTTCTACTTAGTAACAGAGGCCGAGGCCTGATACTGAATGGTAAGAGTCAGAACAAGAATATGCGGAAATTATGATTATGCAAAGCACCTGAATGAGGGAGGTAAGCATTTCCCACGCTCTCATGGAAAGCTACTTACATAAAAGCACTGTGAAGAATGTCTGGCAAACAAAGAATTGAACAGATATACTGAAAGATGTTGGCTATTAGTTTGAAACGTGCTTAACTTTTCTATCAAAGATAAATTTAATTTTCCTAACTTATTATTGAGTAGAAACAAAAACCATTTGAATCAAGACTTAAGGGAATGGTTTAAGCAAGTTAGCAAGCAGGGATTTCCGTACGTCTGGAAACCAGGAATAAGAGAGGAAAGGGATGCCAGCAGTCCTGCTTATAAGTGCTGGGGGGAGAAAGAATACAGAAGAATGGATGGTTGATGGGAATGAGGAGTGACAGATTATTCTCTGAATAATCACATCTGTGCTCTAAAGAGGCAATTTCATGAAAACTCAGCATGTTGTAATGAGCCATGTATTTAACTATCTGCAAAGTTCTTGAAATATTTACAATATTGCCCAGATGTGGCACAGCTTTATTTACTTTCCAATTACACCAAAAAGTTCAGATCCTAACTTGCAAAACACTGCTTATTTTAAGTGAACAGACAAGTTTAAAATAGTAATAATAAAAAGCTCTGATTCCAAATTAAAAATCCACAATGAATATCTGTTGGGGGACTATGGATAACTGAAAGCATTTCAGTGATCTATGTTAGCAAACTATCTATCGTTGGCTCTATATATGTCAAATTTGAGATAAACAAGTTTATTTCAGTGTTCAGAAATCAAAATTATCTACTCTGACTAATTCAACGTGGGGGAATTTTATAATATTAAAGAATAAGTGAAATCTTTCTAAAATATAGACTATACTAAAACAGACTATAGACAAAGACTGGAAGACAGAACCGTGCATTTATGCCAGAAGGAACAAAATACCACATTCAAAAGTCATGAAATGTCAAGCATTCAAATATAAATGAACAAATGTTATAACTTTTTTAAAGTCGTTTTTAAAAATTATAGCATTGCCTGTGATAATAATTATTTGCCTTTTAACTGATTTTGACTCACGCTTTTCTCAGAGTATGGACAAAAAGATTTTCCTATTTTTGAGTAACACTTCAAGAACTTCAAACTCAGGAGCCTACACTGGGATATTTTACTCTGCCTAACATAAGATTAAAATGTTGAAGCTATCATAACAAGAAGTAAAACTCTAGGGAGGCTATTAACAATTTAGTATTTCTAGTTCACGCTAGAGTATTAATTCCACTTCCCAAAGAAAGAGGAGTGGTATTCATTAAAATTAAGATCTTGTGACTGCACACCACATTTATATTAGAGCACTTTAAGAATAACATGCAGCTGTCTCTGTGAATTCAGTGAGGTTAGTGAGGTCTCAGCTTGAGTTTTCCCTATTTCTTTGCATTGGTAAAATACAGACAACCAACTTTTGATTATTCACAAATGGAAGTGAGTTTCTGCAGACATGTCCAGCAGTGTCCTCTGAAATAAGGGGTTTCCTGCACCAGGGAGTAGTGATGATCTTCAAGATCACAGCTGTAAATGCACTTTTTCTGCACTGTGGTTTCCTTCTGACATGCTCAAGTCTGTAATTCAGGGTCACCTTGGGTAGCATGCCCTGGGAATACACCTATGCCGGGAGGTAAGTTGTGCCAGGGGGAAGAGCAGCCTGCAGTAGTATCTGGGATTGAATTTGGGGGCAGTACGGGTGCAAGAGGTTGGCAGAGGGGGCAACCAAAAGGTGTTCAAAGCTTCCCAAGGATTCTTAGAAATATTTGGGAGGGGGCTGGATACATGCCAAGTAGGTGCTATCACTATTGTATTTGGATGCTAAAGAAACAGACAACAGGGCAGGCACGATGGCTCACGCCTGTAATCCCAGCACTTTGGGAGGCCAAGGTGGGCAGATCACTTGAGATCAGGAGTTCGAGACCAGCCATAGTCAACATGGTGAAACCCCGTCTCTACTAAAAATACAGAAAATTGGCCAGATGTGGTGGTGGGCACCTGTAATCCCAGCTACTCGGAAGGCTGAGGCAGGAGAATCACTTGAGCCCGGGAGATGAGCTGAGATGGCGCCATTACACTCCAGCCTGGACAATAACAGCGAAGCTCTGTCTCAAAAGCAAACAAACAAACAAACAAACAGAAAAAAGAAACAGACAACATTTGAAGACTGGAAAACGTGGGGCAACTCAATAAGATATGTAAAAGAGTGAACAATCTGCCTAGTATATAAGCCATTGAGTATCTCCAAGACAAATATTTAACAGAAGGCAGTGTAAAAAGAGTCCACGCATGGACAGCCCCCAAACAGAGACATGTTGACTTAGGAGAAACACAGAAACTGTTAAAACGTTGATAAGTGTAACACCTAGGTTCTTAGTTTTTAGGTCTCTGCAACCTGCAGAAATCAACCCTAGTTCATTCAGCAGAGAAAGCCTGGGGGCTCATGATTCTGAGCGGGGCTGGAAAACTTGAAGCTAAGCTGCCAGGTGCAAAGCCCATAACCAATCACCACTACTGCTGCAAGACACTCCAGCTGGCACTAGGCCATGAGTAGGAAGGCAGTGATCCTGCAGCTATGACTGGCAACAGCCCTGTTTCTGCTCCATAATGCCAGGAAGTCAATCTGGCAAACCAGGATCCTGTCGCTTCTCCAGAGAGTGAACTCATCAACTCTTGCTTCTATTGTCACTAGTTCCTGTGTCAAAGTGCGGAATGAGACAGTCTGAAAGGGAGAGCTGAGATCTCCTGCATTCGGCCCAGCTGCAGGGTAGGGAGGAATAGTGAGAACACAGTAGCATCGCCAGGGGCTGTCTTTGTTTCCTGCCAAGCATTATGAGGTGGGTAACATTCTCCTAATATAGAGAAGGGTGCACATACTGGGCCACCAAAATGACACATGCTGTGCAGAAAAAAGTTACTATCTGGTTATGTTGCTTAAATGGTGGAGAGAAAAACGAGAAAAGAGACGTGAATAGGAATGAGGACAGAAGCCAGAGCTTGATGGAGATAAAAATAAATGGGTTGCTAACTTGGAAGGTGATTCAAAACTGGAATAGGAGAGTGAGTGAAGGCGCAGAAGCAGAAAAATACTGGGAAAACGCCGCACCCCTACGGCCACTCAGCCTGATTCCACAAGCCACCCTTGGGAATTCACCTCTGTGCTTTGACAGCAGAAAAAGGGCCATGCCTGGAGGAGAAAGATTTAGACCCTAGGGAGGGAAGCTCCAGCCCTTCGTGAAGGTAGGCGCTTTTCTCTTTTAAACTAAGTATGTTAATATTTTTCCTGATGATAAAGATGCATTGAGAGAGATTTCCATTTCACTAATATAACATTAGAGATTGGATAGACTAAAATTTCTCACACTACAAATGTGCTGATAAAATAGAGCCTACATCCCCCTACAAATAAAGCTAAATTAGGCTGGGTGTAATAGCTCACACCTGTAATCCAAGCACTTTAGGAGCAAAGACAGGAGGATTCCTTGAGCTCAGGAGTTTGAGACCAGCATGAGCAATACAGTGAGACCCCATCTCTACAAATATATTTAAAAAATTCAGCTGGGCGTGGTTGCAAGAGCCTGTAGTCCCAGCCACTTGGGAAGCTGATTTAGGAGGATTGCTTGAGCCTAGGAATTTGAGGTTACAGTGAGCTATGATTGTACCACTGCACTCTAGCCTGGGTGACAGAGCAAAACCCCATTCATTCACTCATAACATACATATATACACACACATAGTACACAGCCAGAGTAGTAAGGAAACAGGAAAATCCTCAGTGGGAAAACACACAGAAAAAACTAAAACCTGGAGCTGTTGTGGCTGCCTCAGAACATGCCCATTTTGCTACCCAAAAGCTTGAGTTTCCACCGCATTTAAGGGCAGATACAAGAAGAAATGTGCAAACAACACATTCATGCCCTCAGGAACAGAGTAGAGACTATCCCCGCACTGACACAGGGACAGCCGAGGTAGTTTGACTTGCAGGGCCTGAGCACTGAGTCCAAGCTAAATGTCTCTGACATCAGTAACTATTGTCTGGCTTATATATGGTTTGGTTTACAACTACGGTAGGTCCAGAAAACTTAGTGAAAACACATATGTGCATTTACATGTACACACAGGAGTGTGTCTCTGAGGGTACCTGGAAGAATAAAAAATAAAACAGCGCATGAGGGACAAATCCTCAACACAGCCTGGGCAGCATCCCTACAGACAAAAAGATAACTCTGAAGATAAGCATCTCACAGACTCAAATTACAAACACAAGGGACTTCATGTAACCAAATTATTGAATCAAAACTATAAAAAAAGAATGACTCAGTTGATTACAGGTATAGAAGAAGGAATCAGAAAAGGAACAATCAGGACATAGATACTGGAAACAGATCCTGGAAATAATTGAAAGAAAACTCCATTTAAATACAAAAATTGAAAAAATGTGGTTGCTGAAATTAAAAATTCAGAGACTGGGTTAAGCAGTAGGTAAGCAATAGAGGAAGAGAGAACAAATAAGTCGGAAAATAGATTCAGGTTGAGTATTCCTAATCCAAAATCCAAAACCCAAAATGCTCCAAAATCTGAAACTTTTTGAATGCTGACATGATGTTCAAAGGAAATGCTCATTGGAGCATCTCAGATTTCTAGATTAGACATGCTCAAGCCTTACATATATGCAAATATTCCGAATCCAAAACACTTCTGGTCATTTTGGATAAGGGATACGCAACCTGTATGAAGAAGCCATTCAGAACACAAAATAGCTAAAGTGAAGGAGGGTAGAATTACAGAATCCAACATTCATTGAATAAAAGCTTAAGAAACAGCAGTTTATTGCTTTCATAACTTTCATACTTTCTAGAAAACTATCAGTTTTATTGTATGAAAATTATTTTATAAATAAAATGTATGAAAGTTATTTTTAAAGTATGAAAGTTGAAAGAAAGCTTACAACTGTAAAGCATGAAAGTTATTGATTAATAACTTATACTTTCTAGAAAATTATCAGCTAATACCTCTTAAATATTGCTGCAGGAAGCAATATTTTGCTACAGGAACATTGCTGCAGGAAGCAACATTTTCTAGATGTTTCATGAAACATCTAGAAACACTGTTGTGAAACTGTAGAACAACAACGATAAAGGGAATATGTATGTTTTAAGAGATGGGGTCTCACTATGTTGCCCAGGCTGGAGTGCAGTGGTTATTCACAGGTGTGATCATTGCATACTACAATCCCAAATTCCTAGGGTCAAGCAATCCTCCTGCCTCAGCCCTCCCAGTAACTGAGACTGCAGGTACAAGACATTGTGCCGAGCTATGAGATTTTAAAATTAGAGAAAAAAGACTGATTACGTATAAAAAATGGCAATTAGACAAAGTAGACTTTTTGACATTTACAATAGAATGGCAGAAGATAGTGGGGCAATGTTCTAAAAGTACTGAAAGACCATTATAGGAAGACTAAATGTTTTAGAACAATTACTTTAGAATATTATAATTTTAGTTATACAATTATGCCAAAAGTCGGTTAAAATAAAGATACTTTTCTAAAAAACAAGTTTTATCAGTAAAAACCCTTAATGAAAAAATTACCAAATGAGGTATTTTAGAAAGAACAGATTTGAATCCAGAAGGAAAGAAAAAGCTGCACTAAAAAATAATGAATTTTGGTAAATATATGGGTAAATCTAACCAATGCTTTTTAGGAAAAAAATAATAAACATGACACATTTTAGAGGTATATTTACAAATGGGTTTAAAACACTAGATGACAATAACATATAGGCTGGAAAGGGGTAAACAGGACTGAAGGATTTAAAGTCATTGCATTGTGTGGGAGAAGGCTAGAAACCTTAATGAACTTTAGTGTTTTTCAAACCACTGTTGTGAAGGCCCCCAGCTTTTTTTCCAGTCCCTCATGAACTGATCTCTTCTAAAACATACTACAATGGATCACTAGGAAAATGATCATATCCTTAGATACACTAGCAACATCAAATGGATCAAATGTTTCTAAATGCTTCTTCGCAATCCCTATAGTTTCACACTGTGAATTAATACACAACAGTCCTCAGACTGGTGCCAATCTGTGGGCCACTCTTTGTGCCACATTGTTTTTAAGCTTTGTTAAATCAATTATACCAGATAAGTTTTTAAGATAATTTCCAAATAAAAGAAATAGACTACCTTTCAAATCAATAGAAGAGGAAAAAAAGGTATATATTTGTTTACCTTATAATCAATTTACTAGAAGCTGGGAGGGCAGGGGAAGGCAGGGTGTGGGGAAAATCAGAAAAATATAGCAAATAAACAACACAAAATAAAAGGGAAGAAAAAACTAAATATGATCACAATAAATACAAATAGGATAAACTGACTGAATAAAAAACAGAGACTGTCAGAGCAGACAGAAACAACAACAAAATCTAACTTAATGCTATTTACTTGAAATGTATCAAAAGCATAAAAACAGAGAAAGGCTGAAGGTAAGAGGATGGAAAACGAAGTAAGTGTAGGGCCAGGTGTGGGCAGTGGCTCACGCCTGTAATCCCAGCACTTTGGGAGGCCGAGGTGGGCAAATGGCTTGGGCCCAGGAGTCTGAGACCAGCATGGGCAACATGGCAAAACTCTGTCTCTACAAAAAATTTAAAAATTAACTATGTGTGGTGACATGTGCCTGTAATCCCAGCTACTTGGGAGGCTGAGGTGGGAGGATCACTTGAACCTGGGAAGTTGAGGGTGCAGTGAGCCGTGATCATGCCACTGCACTCCAGCCTGGGCAACAGAGGGAGACCTTGACTCAAAAAAAAAAAAAAAAAGATGAAGGAAGGGAGGAAGGGAGGGAGGGAAGAACAAACAAACGTTGTGATGATTAATTTCATGTGACAACTTGACTGACCCATTGTACCCAGGTATTTTGTCAAATGTTATTCTAGATGTTCAACAAAATAATTAACAAATTCAATTTAACGAACATTGTAATGGTTAATACTGTCAACTTGATTGGATTCAAGGATGCAAAGTACTGATTAAAGGTGTGTCTCTGAGGATGTTGCCAAAGGAGATTAACATTTGAGTCAGTGGGCTGGGAAAGGCAGACCCACCCTTAATCTGGGTAGGCACCATGGAATCAGCTATGAGCACAGCTAGAGTGTAAAGCAGGCATAAAAGCACGAAAAGACTAGACTGCCTTAGCCTTCCAGCCTACATCTTTCTCCCATGCTGGATGCTTCCTGTTCTCGAACATCGGACTCCAAGTTCTTCAGCTCTGGGACTCAGACGGGCTCTCTTTGCTCCTCAGCTTGCAGACAGCCTACTGTGGGACCTTGTAATTATGTGAGTTAATACTTAATAAACTATTTTATTTTATTTTATATTTTTGAGACTGAGTCTTGCTCTGTTGTGTAGTGGCGCAATCTTGGCTCACTGCAACCTCCACCTCCCAGGTTCAAGCAATTCTCCTGCCTCAGCCTCCCAAGTAGCTGGGACTACCTGCCACACCTGGCTAATTTTTTGAACTTTTAGTAGAGATAGGGTTTCACCATGTTAGTCAGGATGGTCTTGATCTCTTGACCTTGTGATCCGCCTGCCTTGGCCTCTCAAAGTCCTGGGATTACAGGTGTGAGCCACCATGCCCGGCCAAACTCTCCTTTACATACATATCTATCCTATTAGTTCTGTCTCTCTAGAGAACCCTAATACAGACATATATAGAGCATTATACCAATTAGTGGAGGACATATTTCTTCTAATACACACATTGATTATTTATTTATTTAGCAATGGGTTCTTACTCTGTTGCTCAGGCTAAAGTGTAGTGGCATGACTACAGCTCACCACAGACTCAAACTCCTGGGCTCCAGCTATCCTCCTGCCTCAGTTTCTTGAGTAGCTGAGATTACAGATGTGAGCCACCATGCTGGGCTGAATATTTATAAAAAATGATCACATACCACGCCGTAAAGCAAGTTTCTTTTTTTTTTTTTTTTTTTGAGACAGAGTCTTGCTTTGTCACCCAGGCTAAGTGTAGTGGTGCGATCTCTGCTCACTGCAAGCT
Source organism: Colobus angolensis palliatus (assembly GCF_000951035.1). Lineage (NCBI taxonomy): Eukaryota > Metazoa > Chordata > Mammalia > Primates > Cercopithecidae > Colobus > Colobus angolensis. The sequence continues at coordinate 994,228 of NW_012116389.1, forward strand.
CTGCCTCCAGGGTTCACACCATTCTCCTGCCTCAGCTTCTCAAGTAGCTGGGAGTACAGGCGCCCACCACTACGCCCGGCTAATTTTTTTGTATTTTTAGTAGAGACGGGGTTTCACTGTATTAGCTAGGATGGTTTCGATCTTCTGACCTCATGATCCACCCACCTCGGCCTCCCAAAGTGCTGGGATTACAGGCTTGAGTCACTGCGCCCAGCACAAAATTTTTTAAGAATCAGAATTCATTACAGCTAATGTTCTCTGGCAACAATGCAGCTCGATTAGAAGTCAATAACAACAAGCAACCTACAGGTTTTGATATCTAAAATTACATTTTAAAATAACTCATAATTCAAAGAAAAAAATGAGAACTGATAATAAAAACACTATATATCAAAACTTGTGGGCCAGGCCTGGTGTCTCAGGTCTATAATCCTAGCACTATAGGAGTCCAAGGCCGGGGGATGCCTAATGCCAGGAGTTAGAGACCAGTCTGGACAACATAGGGAGACCTCATCTCTACAGACAGACAGACAGACACACACACACACACACACACACTGGCACACCTGTAGTCCCAGCTACTTAAGAGGCTGAGGTGGAAGGATTACTTGAGCCCAGGGATTTGAGGTTACAGTGAGCTATGATCATACCACTGCACTCCAGCCTGGGCAACAGAGTGAGACCCTGTCTCAAAAACAAAAACTAATCAACCAAACAAAAAAACTTGTGGAATGCAGTGTAAGTGGCCCCAGGAGGGTTACTTGTAGCCCTAAGTGCTTACATTAGGAAAGAAGAAAGGCTGAAAAGTAATGAGCTCACCATACAAACAAATAAATTAGAAATAGAAAAGCAGAATTAATTCAAAGAAAATAGAAGAAAGGAAATAACTACTGAGCAAAGAGTAATGAAACAGAAACAAACACATGCCTAAAAGTTAACAAAGGCAAGGTTTGAGAAGACAAACCTTTGGAAAGGTTTCTCCAGTGAAAAAGAGAAAAGACACAAAACACCATGAGGAATAAAAAGAGGGGACTAAATAGAGACCCAGCAGAGATGAAAAGTAGGAAGGCATTTAGTGGTGATGTGTTTTTCCATGGGCAAGTTATTTAGGGGTGTTGTGAGAATTGAACTAGTTAATGTATGTAATGTGCTTAAATCAGTCCATGGCAATAAAAAGTAATAAATTTAGTGTTTACTAAATGTTAGCTCTTATTCCTATTGCTGGTGCTTATTTGTTTTTCTGCTTTTTCTTAGACAGTGGGACTATTAACATTCTCAAAGAACAGCTTTTGGTGTGGATCTTCTTCTCATTTTTCCGTTGTTTTCTATTTCATTAATTTCTGCTCTTATATTTAGCATTTTATTCCACTGTCTTCTTTGGGTTTATTCTATTATTCTTTTACAAGCTTCTTTAGTTGAACATTCAACACATTTATTTTCAATGTTCCTTGTTTTTAAAATTCATCTTTAATGATAAAAATTTATCTCTAGCTAAAGTACTAAAGTGCTGCTTTAGTTAAACCTTATAATTTTATTTCCTCAGTTCTATAGTGGTTTTAAAACATACCTGGAAGTTCCTTTACACTCCTGCCATCAAAAATAGAATTTAATTTCCCTCATTTTGAATACAGACCGGGCTTAGGGACTGACCTTGAACAGATACAAGGTATGACGTCTGAAGTTAAGTGACTTCTGAAGCTAGGACATAAAAGGTGACACAGCTTCTGCAGGGCTCTAGAGCTCGTGAGATGGCTTTCCTTACAACCTAGCCACTGCGTCCTGGGGAAGCCCAGGCTACATGAGCAGGTCATGTACCAGGGTTCCAGCTTGTGCCAGCAAGTGTTGACTGCCACCTAAGAGTGAGCCTTCAGATGATTCCAACTCCCCCGTCTTTGAGATGTGCCAGCTGATGTCCTGTGGAGCAGAGGAGCAGAGACAAGTCGACTTCACTGAGCCCAACCCAAACTACAGATCTGTCAGCAAGATAAATGTTATCTTTTTAGACCACTAGGTTTATTTTAAACATTTTTAAAATTTTTATATATTTAGAGGGTATAAGTGCAGATTTCTTACAGGCATATATTGTGTAGTGGTAAAGTCTGGGCTTTTAGCGTAGCCATCACCTGAACAGTGAACACTATACCCAACTGGTCATTTTTCGACCTTCAATCCCTCCTTTCCACCCACCCACCTTTTGGAGTCTCCAATGTCTATTATTCCCCTCTGTATGTCCACGTGTACCCATTGTTTAGCTCCCACTTATGAGTTTGAACATATGCTATCTGACTGTTTCTGAGTTATTTCACTAAGGATAGTGTAGGCCACTAAGTTTTAGCATGTTTTGTTCTGTGGCAATCTAAAACCAGAACAGTTCTAAATATTTTCTATTTTAGGATTATCAAATTACCTTAATGGCATAAGAACATGTATATTCTGTAGTTTCCAAACAACCAATGGTAGTGGTGATAGTAGTGATGGGGGTGGTATATTTTATTATTCGTTTTTAATTTAATTTAACTGTGGTTAGAAATACGGTCTGAGTACATAATTTATTTGAAATTTGTTTAAAAATCTGGTGATGGTCTATAAGTGTAACTGTTTTAAGTGTCCTTCTAAAGAATATATCTTCATTTGGTGCAGTGTGTGTGTGTGTGAAACCACTGATCTAAGGGAGATCATAGATGGATCTTTATTAGATAAGTTGCTTTCAAACTTTTTGGTCTTAGACCCTTTATATTCTTAAAAATTGAGGACCTCAAGGGATTTTGTTTAGGCAGGGTGTATTTATCAGTATTTACTATATTGAAAATTAAAACCAAGACATTTAAAATTACTTATAAATTCATTTAAAATAACAATAAAACCATGCAAATTAGCATATGTCTTTTAAATGTATTTTCTAAAACAAGAAAAACTGGGAACAAGAGTGACATTGTTTTACATTTTTGCAAATTCTTTAACGTCTTTCTTACTAGAAAACAGATTCTCATATCTGCTTCTACATTCGATCTGCTGGGATATATTGTTTTGGATGAAGTTTTCTAAAATTCTAAAATTTAGAATTCTCATTTTGGCTTGAAAACTCAAATTTATGGCAACAAGTGCTGTCAGCTGTTTTCCTTGAAGTCACAGACTTTGTTCATTTCTGAGAAAATGCCTGCCAGATACTCAAGCCTAATCATAGTTTGCCTGTCAGTAGTTACTCTTTTGAGTAAAAATGGTGTTCCAGGTTTCTGGAATGGTGGCGTGAGGAGCTACAAAGGCCCATTCCCAGAGAAACAAGCATAACTTGCAGAAATTATTTAAAAACCAACCATTTAATGCGTCTGAAATTGTCTTAAGTGCGTACAGCAAATGAAGAAATATTTATTCAAGAAAATCTACTAAAACTCAGTAAGAATAGTTGTTAGTCTGTGGCATTTCAACCACAGGCCTCTACATCCCTCTGCCTTCCCCGCTCGGCACTACAGAAACTCTGTTCTAGGCTGGTGTAGCCAAGAACACAGGGCTCAGTCTCTCATCAGTTCCCAGTGGTGGGGAAAGGATCCAAATAAACATTTCCCCAAAGAAGATGTACAAGTGGCCAATAAGCACATGAAAAGATAGATGCTTAATATCATTAGCCATCAGGACAATGCACATCAAAACCACAATGAGATGCCACTTCCCACCCACTGGATGGCCACAACCAAAAAAATAAACAGTAGCAAATGTTGGAGATGATAAGGAGGTCGAGAAATCAGAACTCTCATACATAGCTGGTGGGACTATAAATGGTCAGCTACTTTAGGAAAGAGTCTGGGAGTTCCCCAAATGATTAAACAGAGAGTTATCAAATGACCCAGGAATTCCACTCACAGGTATGAACACAAAAAAATGAAAACATATGTGTACACAAAACATGTATACAAATGTTTATGGAAGCATTATTATAATAGCAAAAGGGGGAAAAGCCCAAATGACCATCAACTGATAAATGAATAAACAAAATGTGAGCTATGTCCATACAATGGAATATTATTTGGCAAAAAAAGAGGCGCCGACACATGCTACAAAATAGATAAAATCTGAAAGCATTATACTAAGTGAAAGAGGTCAGACAAAAGAGGCTGACTTTTGGGGTGATAAAAATGTTGAAAAACTGCGGTGATGGCTGCACAACTGCTAATACACTAAAAACCACTGAGTTGTACATTTTAAATGGGTGACTTGTATGATATGTGAATTATATCTCAATAAAGCTGTTATTTTTTTTAAAATGGAGAATGAAATCATATCCTTTACAGCAAAATGGATGAAGCTGGAGGCCATAATCCTAAGCAAATTAACGCAGGAAGAGAAAATCAAATACCGCATGTTCGCACTTCTAAGTGAGAGTTAAACACCGAGCACACATGGGCATAAAGATGGGAACAACAGACGCCGTGGATTACTAGAAGGGGGAGACAGGGAGCGATGTGGGTTGAAAAACTACCTGCTGAGTATGATGCTCACTACCTGGGTGCAATATACTCACCATGTGACAAACCTGCACATGTACCCTCTGTATCTAAAATCAAACTTGAAATTTTAAAAATGGATATATTATTTTCCCTCCTCTCAACTACAGTGCAAACTCCATGAAGGCAGCATCTTTTTTAGTTGGCTCACCACCATATATGTTGGCATCTAGAACAGTGTCTGGCATATAACGGGCACTGAAATCTTTATTAAGTAAATGAGTTAACATCTTCAAATATTTCCCTCTAGACTTTTGCTCTTTGTTCATGTATTTTTCTATGCAATTTTAATTTAATATTAGGTATTTTCTAAAAACATTAAGACTCTCCTTATACATACTATTTAATGATTGGAAGTTTTGATGTAAAATAGGCAATTACATCTATTTTTTCAGCAATTCAAACTCATTTCTTCTGGTTTTTAAACACTGTCATTTTACTTTTTTCTTTTAGTCTGGCACATAACAGATAATTGATAATGATATTGATAATGATTATTGATAACAATAAATGATCTAACACAAGCATGGGTTAAACTTCTATGAAAGAAGAGGAGATGACCCAGGCCAGTTCCAGATGCATGTTCCTTTACCCTCCCACCCATTTACCAAAATGCAACAATCATTTTTCTCTTGGTCAAATAATACATCCCTCTGAACAACAACAAATCACTGATTTTCTTAGAATAATAACTCAAGATAAATGGCTGATGCTGAACAGAATTACAATTTGGAAGGAAAAAAATTACCAAAATATTCCAGAAGGTGATTTATCCTGTAGCCCAGTGCTATCCAAACCATAAACCAAGGCTCTGCCGCCACCAGAATACCTTCAAGTGATTACAGACATGAAAGATTTACTTTCTGGGCCTGAGGTTGGGAAAGCTGCTGCCAATTCTTCTCCTTTTATATCTTCTTGCTGTTAAATCACAAGTGCTGCAGGGTATTAGTCACTTGACCTTCCTCCTCCCTGTGGTGCCATTTCACTGACCCTTTAAACTAATCGCTGTATCTAGCACTGTTGTCCCAGGGGTTAAGGTAAATTATTAATGAGTTTAAAGACAAAAGTTGCTCTCAACTCTGTATCTTACCTCTTGAGAAAATCCTAATGGGGGAAATTATAGTCAAAAAATAAGATAGAAAAGAATGACTTTCTTCAGTTCTTCCATTCCATGAATGCTGTGAGAAATAAATCGTAATAGATGGGATTTTCTCTAGCATAGAGAGTTAAGAAGATATTTTTTAAAATTAAGAGTCTCAAAAAAATTTCAATTTGTAGGACAAGTTTGATATTTTAACTTTAAGAAGCCCACATTGGTTTGAACTGGGTTGTTAGGTTTGTTTTTAAAAACAATTGTTTGCATATTTTAGTAAAAACATATAATTAGATTTGGTTTTCAATACTGTGCTTTACCAAGGGTCTTAGCAAACGGCACACCAGGAGATTATACTCCACACCTGGCCGGGAGGGTCCCACGCCCACAGAGCCTCCTTCTTTGCTAGCACAGCAGTCTGTGACCTAACTGCAAGGCAGCAGCGAGGCTTGGGGAGGGACGCCTGCCATTGCTGAGGCTTAAGTAGGTAAACAAAGCTGCTGGGAAGCTCGAACTGGGTGGAGCTCACAGCAGCTCATGGAGGCCTGCCTGTCTCTGTAGACTCCACCTCTGGGGACAGCACATAGCTAAACAGAAAGCAGCAGAACCCTCTGCAGATGCAAACGACCCTGTCTGACAGCTTTGAAGAGAGCAGTGGATCTCCCAACAGGGAGGCTGAGATCTGAGAACGGACAGACTGCCTGCTCAAGTGGGTCCCTGACCCCTGAGTAGCCTAACTGGGAGACATCCCCCACTAGGGGCAGACCGACACCCCACACCTCACACGGCAGGGTACACCCCTGAGACGAAGCTTCCAAAGCAAGAATCAGACAGGTACACTCGCTGTTCAGCAATATTCTATCTTCTGCAGCCTCTGCTGCTGATACCCAGGCAAACAGGGTCTGGAGTGGACCTCAAGCAATCTCCAACAGACCTACAGCTGAGGGTCCTGACTGTTAGAAGGAAAACCAACAAACAGGAAGGACACCCCATCAGTACGTCACCATCATCAAAGACCAGAGGCAGATAAAACCACAAAGATGGGGAAAAAGCAGGACAGAAAAGCTGGAAATTCAAAAAATAAGAGCGCATCTCCCCCTCCAAAGGAACGCAGTTCATCGCCAGCAACGGATCAAAGCTGGACGGAGAATGACTTTGACGAGTTGAGAGAAGAAGGTTTCAGTCCATCAGACTTCTCAGGGCTAAAGGAGGAATTACGTAGCCAGCGCAAAGAAAATAAAAATCTTGAAAAAAGAATGGAAGAATGGATAACTAGAATAATCAATGCAGAGAAGGCCATAAATGAACTGACAGAGATAAAAACCATGACATGAGAAATACGTGACAAATGCACAAGCTTCAGTAACCGACTAGATTTGGTTTTAAATTCAGTAAATAGGTATAGTTGTACCTAGTTTTTGGTTCAAAACTTTAGTTTTCTTAAGTATACTTAACAATTAGTACTGAGAGTCAAAATAAAGATTTGGAAGAAATGCCACACAAAAAAGGTCTGTGTTTTGCACTGCACCTGCCATTATCCTAAAATATTTTAATGAGAATTTTCTCTATAGTTAGAATACCACGCAGAGTGCTGGTACAAAGAAATGTCCAGTGCTTGTGGTGTGTCCTGAGGGAAATCCTGATGAGCAGGGTGAGCCAGCTACCTGAGTCATCCTGGAGTGACAGCAGCAGGCTATCAGCAGTGTGTGGTCTGTGAGGTCAGAGCAAATCGAGAAAAACAACTAGGATGTGGTTGATCGATATTTTGTATCCAAGCATGGCTTGCAAAGAAAATAGCTGTATTTGGAATGAAGAGGACTTAATCAGTGACTCCTCTTTATAAAACCTGTAAAAGATGACAGATCCATCCAGAAACTCAAATCTATTTCCAGTGCATGTTAATTTGGTTTTAAAAAGAACTATGGTATGGAAGAATCAGTAACACTGATTCTATTATGGTGGATTTGGGAAAATAAAAGATTGGGTCTGAAAAGATATAATTAGCTGTAAAACAGGTCTATGAAAATGAGTTTAGGATTTATTGCATGACTTCTAGAAACAGGGTCTTTATTTTACTTACATGTAATATCAAAGGTAGTGCAAGACATTGAAGTGGCAGTGTAGAGGCTACGACAACCTTTGGAATGGACTTGCAAGCTGCATTATTCTTCCAGGTGCACCTGGGCATCTTTGTGTTGGGGTACTACGAACTAGTACAATGAAGTGCTTGTGATTTGAACTCTTCAACTTATATACTCTTCAATTTACACACAAGATGGTCTCCATCTCAAGAGCTGTCAGGATGTCTTGTTTCTACTGAGTTCTCAAAGGCTCAAAAAGGCTAAAAGCACTCTTCATATGTCCATGATTATCTGATTATCATAGTTCATCAGTAATTAGTCAAGTGTTTAAGTACTGTCAATTTCAAGAGTCCAGATCAAAAGGAAGAACCTACAGCCCTCTGACTCTGAAAATCTAGGTTTTATTAAATAAGAGGAAGCCTTCACATTAATTGTATTACTATACTAGACACATCTTGGTACATGGTCAAAGCAGGATGCCATCATGTCCAATCTGCCAAAGCAAAGGCTATCATGTCACCATATTCATTTTTTAAACATCTAACATTTATTTGGTGTCTACCATGTGCCTGATACTTTTCTAAATACTTTACATATATTAATGTCATGTAATCCTCATAAGAACTACATGAGATAGGTATTACTATTGTGTCCAATTTATAGATCTGGATAATGGAGATTCAAAGAGGTTAAATAACTCTCCCAGAAACATTAAATGAATAAATGGTGGAGCCAGAGTCAGTGAATTAATAAATGGAGAGCCCAAGCCTTCTATTGGGTTATTGACAACAGCCCAATCACTATTCCACCAGCAGTAAAATCAACCGCCATTGATTCCATAGTTTCTTCACGTACAAAACTTTCTCATAACTTAAACCTCAGTAGTGATATAAATACGTTATATTTTAAATATGTTTAAGGGTTTAAACAATAATAAACTTGTGTTTTCTTCAAATTATGGAATATGCTACACATGATTGGAGAATCTGCTGCCTGAATTCTGATTCTAGCTCTGCCGTTGACTGGCTATGTGACTGAAAGAAAACTCTTCTAGTGGCTTTGAGCTTCTATTTCCCCAACTGTGAAAGTATAGATTTCTCAGGAGGATGAAGGGTAGGGTATATATGAAGTACTCACCTCTTCCTGGGCACTCAACAAAGGGTAGCCATTATAATTACGAGATAATCTAGGGGAAAGTCCTGTGTAAACCATGCTCTACAACGCAGGGATGTCACTATTATTACCTTGATGGTGATGACAAATGTGATAATACAAGTCAACTGTTGCAAGATCATAACCCATTTTTCAATAACAAGGAGAGTGGTTGAATCCCAGGAAGCCTAATAAGTCTAGAATAAATTCCTCCAGTTTTCTTGGGGCTGAGGAAGCCACTGAACTTGCCCGGCCCAAGAACCTAGGCTGGCCACAGGGAACAACTTCTTCCTGCCACTGTCCTGTACAAGCGTCCTTCTCAGTTTTGAATGTTCTTCTCAAGTGATCCTGAGAGGCCTATCCTTTAAATAAGCCATCTAGGGCTTCGTGCGGTGGCTCACGCCTGTAATTCCAGCACTTTGGGAGTCTGAGGCAGGTGGATCACTTGAGGTCAGCAGTTCGAGACCAGCCTGGCCAACATGGTGAAAGCCGGTCTCTGCTAAAAATACAAAAATTAGCTGGGTGTAGTGGTGTGCACTTGTAATCCCAGCTACTCAGGAGGCTGAGGCAGGAGAACCACTTGAACCTGGGAGGCAGGGGTTGCAGTGACCCGAGATTGTACCACTGCAGTCCAGCCTGGGTGACAGAGTGACACTGTCTCGAAATAATAAAATAAAATAAAAATAAATAAGCCATGTAGGCTGCTCTGGAACAAGTTTTAAGATGCAGTAATTTAATGCAATGATATCTCACTGCCTTTTTTGTTTTGTTTTGTTAAGCCTGGAAACTGTCCATGGATCTTAATTGCCAGGCCTCTCTGGTTCTGGTTCTTACTTTTTCCCTTTATAATGCAACAAACTTGCACCCTGGGAAGGTGCTTCCTTCCACGATCTCACATTTCTATTAAGGACCTCAGGGGGCTCCTTTAAAAGAAGATGAGAGGTGTTAATTAGGGTGGCAATAGCCTCAAAAAATCCTTTTCTAGTCCTCAGAAGAATCAGTGCCTGTTGGAAACTCAGCATTAGTGTGAAAACAGAGATATAAAATATTCAACAACTTTTCTGTGTAGAAACCTTGCTTCACACAACCCTACTGTAATGACTACAGTACCCAGTGGCTGGCTTGTTGTTGCAGGTAAATATTCCACTGCGTTCCCTTTGCTCAAAGTTCCTGACTTGTGTTGTTGTGGATGGTGTCCTTTAAAGTGATGTATCTGCTATGATAGTGTTACAGTACGTAGTCAGACATGAGCAGGGCAGGAGACTCCCCCACCACCCAGGAATGTGAGGCGACCATCAGGTGATGGTCAGGCAGTTAACTGTCTCTCTAAAGCAGTAACTGTTCTCAGCCAGAGCCAGGGAAAGACAATCAGTCTCCCAATAGATAAAACCTGAAACTGGTGATCAGCAGCTTCCTGATACGATCTCAGGAGTTGGGCGAGTGAGCTCAAGCATGCGCACTAAGAGGCAAAATGGTGGCGTTTAACGAGTGTATGACCTTTCTCTAGGAACACTTGACTGGTAAGGGAAAAACGCCTCAAGTGAGCATGCGTACCACTTTAGTAACTATCTGCGCATGCGGCTCCTCCCAAGTGCTGGCAGGCCACTGTGCATGCGGACAGCCCACCCCAAGGGAAGAATCAGGGGAGAAGAGATGCGGACCTCCAAAGTATGCCAACCTATAAGACCTCAAGTCAAACCACACGCTTGAATCTCTGAAGTCATCCTCTTGGCCCTCTTCCAATGTACTGTACTTCCTTTCATTCCTGCTCTAAAGCTTTTATTTTATTTATTTTGAGAGAGTCTCACTCTGTCACCTAGGCTGGAGTGCAGTGGTGCAATCGCGGCTCATTGCAACCTCCACCTCCTGGGTTCAAGCAGTTCTTGTGCCTCAGCCTCCTGAGTAGGTGGGACGACAAGTGCGCACCACCGCCCTGCTCCTTTTTGTAATTTTAGTAGAGATGGGGTTTTGCCATGTTGGCCAGGCTGGTCTGGAACTCCTGGCCTCAAGCAATCCACCTGCCTCAGCCTCCCAAAGTGCTGGGATTACAGGCATGTGCCACAGTGCCTGGCCTCTAAAACTTTTTAATAAACTTTCACTCCTGCTCTAAAACTTGCTTCAGTCTCTCCCTCTGCCTTATACCCCTCAGACAAATTCTTCTGAGGAGGCAAGAATTGAGGTTGCTGCAGACCTGTATGAATTCGCTGCTGCTAACCATTTGACCCACATAAGATAATATCTCTCAAAGTACTAACCGCAGACCACCTGCACTGGATAAAAAGCAGATTACTAGTCCCACCCTAACCTAATGAACCAGAATCTCACCAGGGATCAAGAATCTACATTTCTTCAAAGCTCCCTGGTAACACCCACAAACACTGATGCTTGAGAGCATATGGAATAAGAAATAATGCTTACTTCTTTCCAAGTTCTTTAATGCTCAGCAGATATTGGTTGCTAGACTACATCTCAAACATATTAAACTATATCCAAGATTTTTGCTTTGCTCAAACAAAACCAGAAATAAATGTGTGCCAAAGATTTACAGAATGACATTTCAAAAATTATGGTGAGAACAAGGCATATTGTAGAAGGTTATCTTTATGACTAGGGATTAGGGAAAGACTTCTTAAGCGAGGCTCCATGAGCATATGTAATAGCTGTGTGTGTGTGTGTGTGTGTGCGTGTGTGTACCTTTTTTTTTTTTTTTTTGAGATGGAGTTTTGCTCTTGCTGCCCAGGCTGGAGTGCAGTGGCGCAATCTCGGCTCACGGCAACCCCCACCTCCCGGGTTCAGGCGATTCTGCTGCCTCAGCTTCCCGAGTAGCTGGGATTATAAGCATGTGCCACCATGCCCGGCTAATTTTGTATTTTTAGTAGAGATGAGGTTTCTCCATATTGGTCAGGCTGGTCTTGAACTCCGGACCTCAGGTGATCTGCCTGCCTCGGCCTCCCAAGGTGCTGGGATTACAGGCGTGAGCCACCGTGCCTGGCCATAGTTTTAAACTCCTTTCATGTTGCCCTACACACACGTCAGATGCATATTCAAGGACATATATTAAATTCATTAGAGTGGGGGTGGGGGGATGGGAGTAAATATTGAAGAGGGAGGAAAAAAAATTAAATCCTGACCCCATCCTGAACAACAATCATACACACACACACACACCCCCCAAAAACCAGAAAAACACACACACACACACACACACACACACAGAGGCATGGTACTTCTGTCTAGTAAGAAAAACTTTAAATTTAGCTATACAACAGAGAAATGACCATTTTTGCTAATTAGGGTTTATACTATTGATTAAAGGTCTTCATTGGTCTCAGCACTACTACACCATAGACAGCAAATTCTCTACCAGCTGGCCAGGAGCTGATCCAGGAAACCTACACCCATGCACGTAGCTTTGCCTTCGGTCCCCCACCCCCCTCCCAGTGTCCTGTCCAAATCTCACTCCCACAAGCACTTGCAGATGGAGTAGGAAGCAGACATAGTGTAAGGAGGTTGCATTAAGGGTGTTTTTATTGAGTCAACAAAATGTAACAAGCAAAAACTGCAATTCAAAAGCACCAAGCCATAGAGAGACTTTAGGATTAAAAAAAAAAGAAAAATAAATAGATTTGAAATGTTTCCCCCTTTTTGTGAATGGCAAAGGTCAGTTACTCCCTGGATTCATAAACTGAGAAGGCAGCGAAGCTTGCACCTGGTTATCTTGAGCTTTTTCATGATCCAGCAGCATTTCTGTTATTTCACTTTAAGGGATTATGACTGTCACTGCAGGCACAGCCCAGCAGGAAGCCAGGTCAGCCCAAGCTCAGGGTTCTGAGGTCACAGTTACTTCAGTTGGAGCCTTAGCATCAAGAAGGCAGCCCATTCTCTTCCTTTCAATTCACTGAGCAGGTTCTGAGACTCTGGTGTGCCCAGCCTGTGCTCAGGACCCAAAGGGACATAAAGAAGATGTAGGCCTTGCTCCTAGGAAGGAGACATCCAGTTGTGTCACTATACACCTACTGTGCAAAGGCCATTAATCAGTTGTCTGCAAATAAGAAAGCTAAACTGACTGAGGGGGACCGTTGAACACCTGCTTCCTTTATGAGATCTTTTATCCAATTCACTGCATTTACTGAGTGTCTACTCTGTGCATAGAGTTATACAAATGTCTGTGTACTCTCTATACACAAAGGTCTATATACTCTATGCACAGAGCTATACAAAGGCACAGATCTATACAAAGGATCCATGCCTTATTTTGCCAGGAAAAGAAAATATGAAAAGTTAGTAAAAGCTCAAGAATCAGATAAAACTACCGTCAGGTAGAGAGGATTCACTGCCAATTAGAGAAGCAAGCACTTACAGTGCAGAGAAGGGGAGGGGCCTGGCTCAGCTATTCAGAAGGTAGGTGGAAGTGGCCATGGGCCATAAAGGATGGAGGAGGTTTGGGAAAACAAGTGGAAAGCATGATGGGGGAACAATATAAACAAAAGCAAAGGTTTGAGTGGAAGGTCACCTTCTCTCTCTGGGCCTCCACCTGCCAGCATTTTTCTCTCCTTTCATCAAAGGCAATACAATGGCATCTTCCTCTTTCATCTTATACATTGTGACCTTAGGAGAGTCTCCATTGGTTTTCTTGTTTTCCAACCAGTGCCTCATGATAAACTATGCACATTTCACTCTTGAGTGGAGGAAGTATACGAAAACATTAAGTTGGAAAAACATAGGCACCACGAGAGTAAAAACAAATGACCGTCTTTCCAAAAAAGGTAACTACCCAGCCAAATGAGATCATCTACACCAGCAGGGAGATAGGGAGAACCAGTAGGGCTTGTTACGGTGGTGAGAATGTTCCCGATTCTTCACAGTGTAACCTGCAATTTTCTGATGCTTTAAATGATATGCTTTTCATTAAAAGTACAACTTGACATCACATGCTCAGTCTCTAGTGACTAAAAGATGGGTATAATGGCAATATTCTCCCAGAAAGTATAGAGATAACCACCCCTTTTAAAAAAAAACTGACAATATGAGAGTTTGTTCACTCAGAAAAGAAACCCAGGAGGTGGGGGTATCTGGGGAGCTTGAAAAATGAAAACGAGCTATAGGTAAACTGGAGACAGGAAAAACTTTTTAAAACCTAAATACAAATACTTCATTTGTTTCCTAAAAGAAAGATCGGAGTTGAACTCCAGTTATCAAAAGGAAATCAGCTTTCATGCTGTTACGTGATAAACACCTACTTTTGATGCAAATACTTACCCATTCAGTAAATTCTAGAATATATGTTATTGTTTTGGTGAAAATGATTTCAAAGGGATTAAAATTGCATGTAAGGAGAAAAGTTTGTGACACTGAAGAGGGTGTTTTTTAATAAAAGGATGGATTTTATTTTATATATAAAATATATAATAGGCAGGGCGCAGTGGCTCATGCCTGTAATCCCAGCACTTTGGGAGGCCGAGGTGGGCAGACTGCCTGAGGTCAGGAGTTCGTGAAAAGTCTGGCCAACATGGTGAAACCCTGTACTAAAAATACAAAAAAAATTAGCCAGGCGTGGTGGCGTGAGCCTGTAATCCTAGCTACTTGGGAGGCTGAGGCAGGGGAATTGCTTGAACCAGGGAGGTGGAGGTTGCAGTGAGCTCAGATTGCACCACTGCACTCCAGCCTGGGTGACAGAGGGAGACTCCATCTCAAAATAAATAAATAATATAATAGATATATAGATATAAATAAATTATATGTATATGAATGCATGTATAAACAAACAGATAAGTAATGAATTTTATGTATAAAATAAAATCAGGTCTTTATCATATCCCAGGAAAAATCACTCTACACAATGTTTGGACTCCTGGACGTCCACTGGCTGGGACCACTGGATTTAGCACAGCATGAGCATGGACAGGGGGACTCCCCAAGAACAGACTGCTGTGATCTTTCTCATTCTCTCTGCAGGCAGCAAATTTACAGCATTCCAATCACGAGTAGTACCATTATACCTCACAAATCAATACAGACAACTCTTCAAATTCGATTCTTAAATACAAGTTTGCAGCTAATTCCTGCAAGAATTTCATTATTAACTGAAGTGCAATTTAGAATCTTTGATTGAAATGCCTGCCCGCTACAATTCCCAGTTCTCTTTAACTAGATTACCCTACATATGTTGAAAAATGTATTAATCTTCAGTTAAAGAGTTATATTTACATGCATATATATATGTATATACATACATACAAGAAAACATACATAGAATAATAATATATGTTACCTCCTCTGTTAACAAAGAGTAAAAAGAAAAGTAACAGGTGAAAGGCAGACTTCAGAGAAAAGAAGCTGACAGTCAATAGGGTAGAAGTCTGGGGATTTCTGAATAAAAGAAAAAAGGTTACATGAAATGTATTTTTTGGCAGTCATGTATAAAGTACATTTTGCATAGTTTTAAGCTGTTTCTAATGGTTTCTTCCTCACTCTGACTCACTTTACCTGAATTGGTGAGGACAGATGGTTTGACTATTTCAAGGCCATTGAGAAATGCTCTTCTTTGACAGTGCATGACACTTTCAGAGGGACACAGTACAAGACACAGAAGACAGGGACACCCATGAGTCAGACTAGCAATCAGAGGGACCCCTGACTCAGCAGCCAGATTCCCTTCTCATTCCATTAAGAGCTGGACCTTTAGGACACTGTGGCAATGTTTCATGTAAGGGCTCTCAACTAAATGCAATCTCTTGGTCAAGTGGTTTAGGAATAACTATATAAAACAGGTCAGTATCTGGCAACATTGCATTTACATGCTAGGCTCTCTGCCCTACTGTTTCCAAGCTTTTCATAAGGTAGATCAGCATAGAATTTTTGCTCTGGGGCTATTTACTTTATTTCTTTTGGTGAAATGGTTTTTTTTTTTTTTTTTTTAAAGAGTGTTGGAAATAAATCCCTGGCTTCTGGGAGGGGGAAAAAAGGATGATCTAGAACTTTCTCCATTTACCCTCACATCCTGAGCAATCTATTGGAAGAAAGTGTCTTGTTAGAGAAAGTCCATAGGGCACTTTCAGGAGCAAATTACACCAAATCCCTGGCCTTTTAATTTACCTTATTATATCAAATGCACTTTTAAATCATGCCAAGAAATTGCCTCCATGGTCATTTATGATTTGTCTCTCTCATTTTTTCCTATAGTGTCTCTACATCCTCTTATGTCCTCTTGTCCATACTCTGGCATCTGGTCACTGGCTACCCACCTCCTCTGTAGTTTCCAGAGCCCACACACCTCCAGGACCCACTAAGAGAAGCTACTTCCGAATTCCTGATTATTAACATAATTAACACCTTTTAATTCTAGAATAGGCCAGTAGTCACCTTTCAACTGCAGCAATTATGGAAATAAGACAGCCAGATGTGTAGTAATTTCATAATAACTATACACCTATGAAGCACCAGAGGAAACTGTAGGTTTCAGACCTGCTTAAGTATGCAGTGATGCTAATTAGGATAAGTTGTATTTATGCGGCGCCATCCTGCCCCAGCAACCCAAACTATAATAGCATCAAGGCATACAATTAACAGTCACATATAAAGAGGTACAACATTCAGAAGACAAGAGGAACCTTTTCAGAAAGGAACACAAGCAGAGGGAAAGCTTAAGACATGTCGGCATTTATTTTCTTGTGGAACAGGCTGTTCCAGTGAGTCAGAGGTGACGGCACAAAAATGAAACTCAAACATCTCCCTTCTTCAAGTCGTCTGGAAAGAGAGACTATACTACTGACACAGATGAAGACTGACACAGATGAAGACAGATGTCAGAGCCTGAGACTGGGAAAAATGGTGGGTATGCCAGATGTCAGACCCCTGCAGGATGCAAAATGATCTGGAGGGTGGAATGGCCAGCCCTAAAAAGATGTAACTGAATGGGATAAATGCAGAGTTCTACAGTGAAAGACAAAAAAACCTACTCCTGTTGAACATTATGGGGAGTTCTCAGCAGCATGTGCAAAAAGACAATATCTGGGCACTCTGAGTCCACAGAGTGATATGGCTTCTAGAGGTGGCCCTGTGACCCTAGCATCATCAATAGAAAAACCATGTTAGGATTAGCAAGAGGGCCAAATAGCTCTGTTTCCTATTATCAGACCACAGATGGAGAATCATGTTCACGTCTGACCAACGCATTTTCAGAGGGACACTGACAAACCAGACAGTAGACAAAAGACACCAGAGGAGTGGAGAGTGTAGAAACCAGGATGAGAAAAGAACCAGTTCAGAGGAGAAGTGAGAGAGGCAAGAGCAGAGAGAGATGACTGCAACATACTGAGAGTTTCTCGAGTTGTATTAATTCTACGTGATGCCAGTGAGCAAAATTAGATTCCGCTGGTAGAAGTTACAGTGAGAAATTGCAGGCTTTGTATAAGGCAATATATGTAAATCCAATATAAAGTCTTGAAAGGTGCTGAGCTTCCTGATACGAGATTTGTTTAAATAGAAAGTGGGCAATCCCTTACAGTTCTTGGGATTGAACTTATCTCCCAGGCAGAAGTAAGGGTGAGGCTGGCTCTGGGATTTAGCCAAGGAGAGAAAGCCCCACAGAGTGGGGTGGACACATGGTGCTGAACAACCAGAAACCCACAGCCATGTTCTTATGTGGGTTCAGACATACGATATTCTTTGGTTTCTTATTCCTTTATTTGGTTTTTTGCTTTTACATTTTTTACTAAATTAACATACGATAAAATTGATTTTGTTTACAGTTCTATGAATTTTAACATGTTAACCTCATGTTCACCACTGCAATCAAGATAAAAAAACTTTCCATCCCTGAAAAAATTCCTTTATGCTGCTCCTTCTCCCAGACCCTTGTAACCACTGATATTTTCTCTGTCTCCATGGTTTTGTCATGTTGAGAATGTCCTACAAATTCCATTTGAATTACTTAGTATGTAAGCTTTTGATACTGGCTTGTTTCAGTCAGTATAATGCTCTTGAGATTCATTCAAGTTGCTGCAATGTATCAATACTTCACATTCTTAAACAGAGTATGATGGGGATCATCAACTGGCTACTCTAAAATCTCTGCTTTTTCAGGTTTTCCAAATTTGGCTCAATCTGGGGAGCAGTGACTTCAGTTTAGAGATTATTATAGCATCCACTGCCTCTAGTGATCTCTTTCTTTGTACTGGTGTTGAATTTTACAGGAACTTTAATTCTAGACAAAAAAATGCATGCTCATTGAAAAAGGCCAAATGCTTCAGTTCAATACTTATATACATGGATAAGAGAATAAAAATTTCCCTTTACAACTTTCACCATTAATGGTTTGACAACAATTCCTCATAGACTCTTCTGAACTTATTTTATCACGTTTGAAATAAATTTATAAAAAATTGAATCTCACCATAGTTGTACAACCCAATATCATAAACATCTTTTCCTATCAATACATCTAGCTCTACCTCATTATTTTTAAGAACTGCACAGTATTCCATTATAAAAATGGACCAAAATTTACATAATAGATATCCCATGGATGAATATTGAGATTGTTTCCAAGTTTTCACTAATACAATGTAACAATAAATACCTTTCTTTATATATCTTAGAGGTTTTAAATCATTTGAATGAAAAAATAAAGCTCTTCATAAGAAAGGGTATTTATTAGAAAAGCATACTAGATTTGGCAAATGGTATTTAGGAAATAAAAACACAAAAACATATGAAATTACTGATCCAAATTAAAATTCCCTAACTTGTACTAACACGAAGATGTTTCAGATTAATATCACATGAATTGACCTTATTCCATAGGTCTAGTGGTTCCCCTCTACACAGTGAAACTTGTTTCTCCCCTGAAGGAAAGAGCTGTTTCCTGCCATAGATTTCATAATCCTGCTGTTGTTGAGCTTTCTGCACTCAGTGGACTGGAGTCAATGCCAGAGAGATTAGATTTTGCCAGCATAAGGATGCACCCTGTCTCTCCAAACCCCTCACTCCTATTTCCTCCTTGTTTCATTCAACCAGCTTCTATCCGCTTATCTCCTCTCCCAAGCTTCTGGGGTCTCACAATGCTTTCCTAAGGAAATTAACCCTATACTGACTACCTTTTCCAAGTTTTACAAATTATCTGACAATCTGAGCACTTCTGGACATTTTCCAAGGCTGTCCACTACTCACATCCCATCCCAATTCCTCAGGCAATGCTTACCTAGACATTTCTTATAGGCAAAACCAAAATTAGGTTATGGCTAACTACTCTCCCACTTTTCTACAAACCTATTCGGGAATGAGGATTCAAGGACACCAAGGGAGCATGGAAATGCAGTTACGAAAGCCATCAATGACGCTGTAAGAAGCTGTACATCATCCTGGTGAGGGCTGACTGGGCAGTCAGAGGGTCAGAGTCAAGTCGTAGGCTGAGAAGCCATGTTTACCCGTAAGTCATCTAAAAATATCCAAAGAATCCTTTGTCCCCAGTACTTTGTGGTTTAAAAGACCTTTTATTACAGTAACACTTAGGCCTCATAGTAGTTCCAGGCAGCAGAGCTAAGGCTCTGAGAATAGTCTAGCCAAGGCCATGGCAGTAGTCTGAGGTTCTGGGTTTTTACAATGTCATGCTGTCATGCTGTCATGCTGGCTACAGAGGTCAGAGAGAAGCAAGGTGAGGAGGTCAAAGGAAGGTGGAAGAGGCCCGGAGAAGTGGCCAATCTCTGCCAGTCTCTACTGGGTGTCATGTGAGATCTGTAGCTTAGCATTTGGCATTGCAGGTTCCCAAGACTAAAGGGTCTGCTTATTTAACACATACACACCTCCTGAAAACACCAAAGCAGCTTCAAGGCCACTGCTCTTGGGCTGTTACTAAATTCCCTAGTGAACTCTTTTAGGCGCAGCAGCCACTTGGGTGAAAGAAGGGAGTTACCCGCAAGCCAACTTGGATATCTGTTAGCACTAGGTCTGGTGGGCAAGCATTCATTAGGGTTCAAGATCTAGTTAGTCTGACTTGTACCAAGCAGATGTCCAGCTGGGGGCAGGGAGCACTTTGGGCCCACAACTGAGGAAATGGCACAGCAGTGATGCATGTAAGAGACATTAAGAGAGCAGAAATACTTGGCCAAGTCAATTCACACTGGGTGTGTACTCTAAGGTTCTTGACACCTAATGTACTCCAATTAACTAAAGCAAATGGAGTGTTCTTGGGATAATAATGTGTGTAATTATAGAATAAAACCTGACTGTTTAATATTAATTCCTTGCCTTTAGATCCTTGCTAAAAAGTGAAAACAAGAAGAAAAATGTGTAAGGTTTTTCCAACGCTCTTTATTTCCTGTCCAATCCCCAATCTCAGGATACCAAAAGTGTCACAATGTCATTTAGGATTCCTCGGTTTTTCATTTTATTCTATATTATTTACACATTTTCTTAAGTATTTTACAGATTCAAGGTAGAAATAAACCTTTTTTTGTGATTCTCTTCCCTCACCACTCACCATCATCTTTGCCAAATTCACAGAATCTCTAAAGTTGTTCTGAGACAAATTTCTTAACATTTAAGTTTTATCCATCTGGATTGTTTAATGAGTGTTCCCTGAAAATTCAATTAGTCTCTCTTTGACTGGCTGTCAATTACTTCTGATTCTTCCTTGGTGTCTTATAAACAGCAGGTGATCAATGGATGTTTGTTAACATGGATTAAGTAAATATAAGATCAGAAGGAAACACACCAAAATTTAATAATTTATCTGGGACTATGGTATGATTTTTCTTTTCACCTATCTTCCAAAGGTTTCTATATGTTAAAATAAATAGTTTTTAAAATAAAATGTGAAATTATATAGGCTGTAGAAATACAAGCCATAATTAAATGAAGATCTTGGAATGTCCAGTCTTAAAAGTTCATGACTCTTTCCTTAGTATCCTTTGGAAATGTGAGTGTGGCCACTGTGTAGAGTGCAGGATAGGGCTGTTTGCTCTAATGAGCAGAGATTCTCCAGTCAAGAGGAAAAAAAATAAAATACAAACCAACAAACCTATGTTTCCATTTCAAAGCTTATCTATTCCAAAAGCACCGATTACAAAGCAGATCTGGGGCTACAATAACATTTGTGAATTCCAATCACACATTCAAATGACTTTAGGAAAGTTCTGGAAAATAGTCAACTCCAAGCATGAATCAACTTGATTTCATCATGGTTATGACACTTTGTGCTTCAAAAGGATGGTATTTTCAGCTTCCCATCTTCCCAATGGCAGTCTTGATGGGAAGCCAGAAATCTTAACTGCTCAATGGGTTAAGTCTGTACTGCTTTGCTTGGATGAGCAGATGGCATGGCAGGCAATGTAAAAGTCACTTGAGATCTTTTCTTTAAGAAGATTAGTACTTATCTTTAAAATCTTTAGACAACTTTAACCAACATTTAAAGAATCTTATTTTTTTGTAATAATTTCCACTTTTATTTTAGATTCAGGGGGTATATGTGCAGGTTTGTTATGTGAACATATTGTGTGATGCTGAGTTTTGGGGTATGATTGATCCTGTCACCCAAGTAGTGAGCGCAGTACCCAGTGGTTACTTTTTTTTTTAGATAGAGTCTTGCTCTCACCCAGGCTGGAGTGCAGCGGCGCGATCTCGGCCACTGCAAGCTCCGCCTCCTGGGTTCACGCCATTCTCCTGCCTCAGCCTCCCAAGTAGCTGGGACCACAGGCACCCGCCACCACGCCTGGCTAATTTTTTGTATTTTTAGTAGAGACAGGCTGGTCTCAATCTTCTGACCTCGTGATCCGCCCACCTCGGCCTCCCAAAGTGCTGGGATTACAGGCGTGAGCCACTGTGCCTGGCCCAGTGGTTAGTTTTCAACCCCCTCTGCTGACTCCCTTCCTTCCCCTTCTAGTAGTCCTCCATGTCTATTGTTGCCATCGTTATGTTCATGAGTACCCAATGTTTTGTTCCCACTTATAGGTGAGAACATAGGGTATTTGGTGTTCTGTTTCTGCATTTAACCGACTTTTAAAAATATTTTCTAGTCATCTCATCTGCAACAAAGAACAAACGTTTTTCCAACAAAGCTTTCCACATAGATGATCTAGAGGATGGGATAATAACACACTTCTGGTAACTTATGCAAAGCCATGAAAAACCCCAACAACAGGAGAAAGAATCTTTCTTGAAGGTTCCATCTGTATCAGAAGCAGAATAAACTGAGGATTTCATCTCTAGGTATTTCAGAGTAAGCACTGGACTGGATCCTGTGGACAAATGTGGCCTAGACAGTTTCAAAATGAAAATCAATGGCCAGTGGGATCATGGAAGTTAATGTTATGACAGCAAAGCCCAACCTACCACATGCAGCCTCAACATGGCTGTCCTCACAAAGAGGACCCGGTACCTGGCAGTCACTGCTCATTTCTATCTGTGATTGGGATACCTTTTACATTCCTTTCAACAGAGGTGCACTGTAAATGGCTGAAAAATTAGTTCTGAGAAGTTGGATACAAATCAGATTTGGGGGATCTGTACTGGGCATTGGCTTGGGGAAAGAGAACCAAAATTAGCAGATGTTTCTCACCCACCCTGGCCAGCATTACTCTTTCTTTGTCTGGGTGTCTGGTACTTTTTTAGTTCTGAAATCTTGCACTTCTTACCTAAGGGTAAGCAAGGGTAGTGCCATCTTGTGACAAGTTTCATTTTTCTTAGTCTAAAACATTTCTTTTATTCTTTTGTGATCTAGGCAAGCTTTGAACAGAGCTGTTTTACTTTTCACCTGCTTGCTATGTAGGATATATAGACAGGGTTGGGATGCTGGCTGTTCGGGATGGAAATAGTAGAAAATAAACCAATTTGGAAGCACATCAGAATCAGGGGGAACATTAAGAATTCAGAATCCTAAACACCATGACTCAGTGATTCAGATGGTCTGGACTGTGGCTCAACTGACTCCAAAGCAGCTGGGGCCATGGATTGGTACTGGGGAACTACTAATCTAGGTGAAATAGTGCCAAGTTAATAAAGCTTTCAGACTTGGTTTTCTTATTTTAATAAAGCATCTTATGTATTATAAGAGGTCAAGATCTTCAGAGGAGAATAAAAGTTCACAGGACAGGGTAACTAAGAAACACACGCAGACTCGCACGCACGCACACACACACACACACACACACACACACACCGGCAAAACTGAAGGTAGGACAAGGTCACATTTGCAGAATTGCTTCTTCCCCAATTATTTATTATGATATATGGTTGCTGTGGTGATGGGAAGAGGGCTGAACACGGAGGGCTTGTGACAGGGGCTGCAAACTGGCAGGGCTTAACCTATAGAAACCTTGTTGAAATTATCTCTTCAAATTGGGTTGAGAGGCTGCCTCATCTACTTTCCTTCAGAGGCCATTGCATCTCTTCAGGTTCTATTAGTCACTCGTGTTGGTTGTTTCTATCATCCTGAGGGGATCCCAAGCCTCTGCTACAAAGAGAGAATGTCCCACCCGATATCCTAGGATTCTTCCAGCTCTAAATTTATGAACCTATATGATGACTCTGGAGGATTTTTTTATGGGCTATTTTTCTGCACAGGGCTTGCGGGAAAAAAATTGGTACACACACTTTAAAGCATGCCCATAAATATATATAAAAAGTGAGCCACAGGAAGCGACACTCTGGTGTGGGCTGTGCAGGTACTCCTCTCTGCTGGAGCCTGCTGCGTCTCCTCCTCCACTTCCAGGGCTCTCCAAATGGGGCAGCGGGAAGTCCACTTGTGAGGCTACATACCATTAAAACAAAGAGTTTTAGGTCTTTGAAGTGTACTGCCTAAAGAAACATGTCTGAGATGCGTATGTTAACACATGAAAACATATTTGAACATTTGTGGAAAAGAATTAACCACAAATAGCAAAGTAAGTTTCATGTTTAATTAACTTCTGTTTTAATTCATCCTTTGAAGGAGTAGAGATAAAGAAAACTCAAAGAGGGAAGGAAGAAGTGAACAGGGTAGAAGCTGCCCCAAATGTCATAGCTAGAGGGGAAGGAACTGCCAAAATGATGGCCCATTTACCAGGGATGATAATTTAAGGCAGGATAAAAACATATGGAGTTGAGGATGAAAGAGAGAAAGGTCAACAAAAGTAAACCGCTATTTACACAAATAAGAAAAACAAAACTTTGACAATTCTACACTAATATTTTAAAGGTGTTTTTAGTAATGGCACACAATTCCTTCTTTATAATAGTGTTCTTTGCAAGACAAGTAGAATGTATAATTAAGTCATGAACCAATAGTATTAAGTCTCCTCATTAACAGTGAAGGTTTAAATTAGCTTAATTTAAATGAGGCACTGAGCACAGGTCATTTAATGCTGGTTAACTTCACAGTAAAGATGATCTGCTCCTTGTAAAGAATCACATTTCATGGCCTGGAATTTAAAATCATCAGCAGCTTAGAAGCTCTATTTTCATTTATTTAATAAGTTCCTAACTATTTACGTAAGAATAACTCCATCTTCATATTATCATCAAGTTTAATGGGGTTGGAAATTGGTAAAATATATCTTGGTGGTAACTTATGTTTCTTGGGAACACACTAAGAAATGGAGAAATAGTGAGATAAAGACTTTTTCCCCTTGTAAAAACATCACAACCACCGATGACACAAGATACAAGAAAATTACGGCCTGTGATGTGTGTAAACAGCTATTTTGTTGAAGAACACTGCCTGATGCTAACCTAGCCCATGGAAATTGGTAACTACAAAACAGCTATGTCCTAGAGGCATACAAAATTTATAGGAGTTAGATGTCAGCAGCATGAGGGCAAAAAAAAAATGTTCTTGGTTTCTGAATATCACCAAAATTCTCATCTCAAATTATTTATTATTTTAGATATTTAAAAGTGTACACCCCAAGCCTCTAAGGGAATATGTAAAGGTGCAAAGGAATACATCAACATGAGGTAACCCAAATACAAATGCTCTACATTCTTTTAGAGAAATAGTTAACCTGTGCAAAACAGGAAAAACTGTGCCACAGCCACAAGCCTGTCCTAGAACAAGGCTTTCTGAAAAATATAGGGATATACAAAGAAAGGAAGGAAGGAAGGAAGAAGCTACGACAGCTGAATGCATATGTGATCTTTGCCATGAAGAACTGTGGTAAGCCTGTCCTTGACCTAAACTTACTCCGCTCTAGAGACCAGGCTAGGCCAAGAGGGTAAGTGAGAAAATGAGGGCTCAACTCACCATCCCCGGCAACATGTCTGGACTCCCCAATAGGACCCCAGTTCTGCTACCGGGAAAACCATCACAACAATGAAACTGTCTCTGGAGAAAAACACTTTCTGTGCAAATCAATTAGCAGGAGCTCTGGGAAAATAACATGCAGCAAAGTGTCCTCTATAATCACTTTAAAGCTTATAAGGAAATGTATCCGCAAATGATGGAGGGAGAACTTCAAGCTCCCTCCGAAATACTCTTCAATGTTACTGGGGTCCAGATTAGGGAAGAAAAAGTGTGTCAGAGGAAGGTCCTATGGACTTCTATTCTGTGTCACTTCTGGACAAGCACAGAAGTCTACTTCTCCTCACCGACTCCCAGGGAGGAGTCAACACACACCTTATGGCATAAGGCGAGAACTTGCTGGTACAGGCAGGCCTGGGGCTGATTCAAAGGCGCAGAAGGAGAAACAACATCTGAAACTCTTATTTTATCCCAAAGCTCACGCCCACCTCCTTTACAAACGCCCATGGTGTGTGTCTTTGGCCATACCACTAACTCCCTTGGGTAGGTCTCCAGCATTTCCACCCACAAAGCCTGGGACTGGATGGCACCTGGAAGGACTGGGTCTCCTGGGCAGTCTGGAAGACTGGCGGTTCAAGTGAATGCTCGCTGTGTATCTGGAGCATATGGGATGCACTGATCAGGAAGCTGTGTGATTACAGCCCATTGTCAGTAACATGGAGGAGCCTAACCAATCTGGAGCCCAGCTTCTTCATCTGTAAAACCAGGGGGCTATACTGCAGCTGTGAACCATTCTAAGGACGCTGATGACACTAACTTGATATGAGAAATGCTGTGCAGGTCACATTTTCTCAAATGTCATCTTACTAGACTGTCACAAAAATACATCTACTTGGGTCTTAGCTCCATTTTCTAGATGGGGAAACTGAAGCTCAGAAATAATACATGCCACACTGTGAATCAACAGCAAATTCAGGTCTCAGATTCAGGTCTTATGATTTGAGGTCCTAAGTTTTTCAAATTATGATGATT
>NW_012116389.1:1020766-1052167 GCF_000951035.1 Colobus angolensis palliatus
AAAAAAAAAAAAAAGAGAACTGTCATCTCTGTCATTGCTGCTGTCTGGAAGGACCTGTGTAAGGGTGAGGCCTCCTCACCTCCTCTGTTCTGAGGGGTGAGGATGAAGGGAGGGGGATGACTGGCCACTGACAGGCCCACTAACACCAACTACATGTGCTAGGATAGGGAAGACAGGAAAAACACATGCATGTGCGGACGTGCATTCACACACACATACATGTGCACACAAATGCAAGCACATGCA
The DNA here is from genome assembly GCF_000951035.1 of Colobus angolensis palliatus. NCBI lineage: Eukaryota > Metazoa > Chordata > Mammalia > Primates > Cercopithecidae > Colobus > Colobus angolensis. Next base: position 1,021,013 of record NW_012116389.1, read on the forward strand.
TGCACAAATACAGAATTCTGAGGCCTGGGGCCCACCAACTAAAATTTCACAGAACTTTAGAATTTATTCACACAATATGCTGAGGCACTGCTGTCCTCGTTTCATAAGATGGAATTTTCAAAGCCTTTTAGCAGCAGAACCTCAACCACAGACAGAAAATCCAAATTTGATTCCTCTCCCACTGCATGGGCCGTACATTCAGCCCTCTGGGTTTCCTATCCTAATAGGAATCCCGGAATCTCAGGCTGCTCTAGGTATGGCAGCCCTTGAAGTTCTGCATCAGGGGATAGGCTGGTATCCACAGACAGATGGACACTGAAAGCCTTTCTGTCTAGCCTCGTCTCTGAAAAACAGAGGGAAAGATGATGAGAGCTAATCAGGTTCCATGGCCTCATATCCTCTCCTCTCAAAAGCAGAGAGTTTTCTCAAATGGAACAAAGCAATTTCTTTGCCAAGAAAGCTTTTATGTTCACCTTCAAAATAGCATTTCTGCTTTGCAAAGAGAGCCTTTCGGAGGGACAACTTCTTTGAAAGGAAATAAATAAGAAGAGAGAAAGTGCCCGCAGCTTCAATTTTTCTCCAATAGGATTGTAGTGCTTTGACATAAGAGTACCTGGCAGCTGGAATTCCAGCTTCCCGTTCCCCTCCTTGAAACAGGCATGAGGGGGCTGCTGAAGATGGGGCAGGACAGCCCCTGGAGACTCTCTCTTCTGTGTAATCGAGCCCTCCACATTTTAACTGTGAAAAGGGAGAAGCCACTGCAGCAGTCCCAGGCTTTATACAGGAATTCTCAGATGCTGGAGCAAACAAACAAACATTAATTTCTGAATTATGTGGGTTCCTTAGCCAGTCTTACCCATGACTGGCTCTCTTAATCTGAACCCTGTCCCCATAAGCCTTTCTACAAATTTCCTCTATTGTTAACCCCTCTGCTTTAAAATTCCTAATATAAAGTGATGGAATAAAAGCCATTATTTTAAAAATCCCATTTGCCTGGACATAATTTATCAGGAAGCTCTCCAGTCGCTAGAGTCCAGGGAAAAGATCCAGTGAACTTTGGAGGGTACAGCAGTGTGTTAGCTAGGGTTCTTCAGAGAAAACTAGTAGGATAATGTGCACATATATATGTGTGTGTGTGTGTGTGTGTGTGTATAATATATATATATCATATATCATATATAATATATATAAAATATATATCTAATTATATATTATATTATATATGATATATATGTGATATACATATCAGATGTTGTAGATTCCAGTAAGATCCTGAAGGCCTGAGAACCAGGAATGCCAAGGGCAGAAGATCAAGGGCAGACTGATATCCCAGCACAAGCAGTCAGGTAAAGAGAGTGAATCCTCCCTTCTTCCACCTTTTTGTTCTATTCAGGCCCTCAATGGATTTTTGATGCCCACCTGCTCTGGGGAGGGCCACTTGCTTTACTCAGTCTACCAATTCAATGCTCCTCTCTTCCAGAAACACCCTTACACATATGCCCAGAAATCATGTTTAATCAGCTATCTGGGCATCTCCCAGCCCTGTCAGGTTGACACATAATTTAGCTACCACAAGCAGAAAGATGGGGCATGCAGCTGTGGGCAGGTGCCAGGGTGAGGCTCTAGTGGATATTGCCAGGGCTTTCCCCAACCCCCTGGGTCTTTTTTCTGGTCTTCACCCCTATCCATGGGCCTGCACCAGCAGCTCGTGGCAGGACTGTGCTCGGTCTACCAGTTGCTCTGTCTGCACTCCAGAGAGCTGCCACTACCTGCGGATTTACATCCCACACAATGGCCCTCGCCAATGACTGACTTGAGCGCCATGTGAAAAGCCCAGGACCCTGGCCTCAAGTGGTACAAATTCTAAGGATGAATCCAGCACTCCCTGTGGAATCAGGATGAAGCCACCGTCAGCATATCGCTGCTGGGCTCCCACTGTGCTCGGTTTCCTCCCTTCTCCTGCTTCTCCCACTCCATTACAGGTTTCTCCTGGGAGCACTTCCTCAATATACAACTTACTCCCAAATCTTTATCTCAGAGTTGGCTTGTGAAGGACCGTAAGACAGAGTTCCTCGCTGGTGAGGGCCAGGTGGAACGGGGTTTTTCTGAGGAGGAAGGAACAAAGCAATCTCATCTGCTTTTCAATTTTTGGCTTTGGGCCACTCTTATACAGTAAAGGTGGGAATTATATTTTAGAATTTCGAATTCTCCATGCAGCTAGAGGAAAAACATCCCTTTCTAGAGACAGCAGCTTTGCTTACCAGTATATTTAATCATATTCATAGCCCAAGACCCATCTATTACTGTTGCCTAACACTGTGGGCAGTAGGTATGGTAATGTCTGCTGTTTTCCTCAACAGTGATTAATATTATTTGCATAAATTTGTAGAGGCGCTTATTACAAAGAAATAAAGTATCCACCTAAGCACTGCATGAAAATCAGCATAATATTAACCAAAAGAGGAAATTAAAAAGGAAAATGTCACCAGAAATTTTAGCTTATCAATCTTCATTCTTCCCCTTTAACACTGTTTCCACTGCTGCTTATATCACATTTGCATAATTAAATTGCTGGAAGCATGTGTTTTAATTTGGATGGAAAGTATATATTATTTCTACTGTGTAAAAATTATTTGATGTTTGATTGGGTTTTTAATGCTCACTCTTCAAATTACTGAAGAGTGCAAAATAGATTTATTTTTGTCCTTTTTTTCCCCAACCTATTTGACCAAGAGGTGTTCAGATATTGTTAGAAGGTAACAAGTACAAAATTAAGGCCAAACTAATGCAAATACAGGCCTCTAGGAGAGAAGGTGGGAAGGGGGAGGGAGGTGCCCAGGCAAGGTTATCCATGGTTCTGGGGTCTTGTTTTGGCTTTGCCATGCATTGGCTATGTGACCTTGGGTGCGGGTCATTTCTCTTTTGCATTCATTCATTTGTTCATTTGAGAAACATCTGCTCATGTCTACTTTGGGTCAAAAAGGAATTAACTAGATCAGCACTGTCTAATATAGTAGTTACTAGTCACACGTAGCTATTTAAATTTAAGTAAATATTGATAACAATTAAAATCTAGCTCCTCAACAGTATCAGACACATCTGGAGTGCTCAATATCCACTTATGGCCAGGAGCTACTACAATGGACAGGAGAGATATGTACATTTTCATCATTGTAGAAAGTTCTGGACAGTACTGAACTGGATGATCTCTAAAGGTTCTTTCATCTGATGTTCTACGATTTGAAATGATGTGAAAATAAGCCCAGGTTCATAATGGTAACCACTCTCAGTGTTAAGCTGAAGTTTCTGTCACTTTATAAACATTCTCTGACATTCTGTGGGAATCTTACATGGAAATGGATGGGGCTGGGGTGGACACACAGGGGATAGAGGAACCAAGTGTCCGGCTGAGGAGACAAACATATGTACAACAGGACGTCTGAGGATGCGGGTAAGAGAATGATTCCTAAGCTGGATATACAGCCATCTTCCTCAAATTTCCAAATGGAAGTCCAGCTGTGTGCCATCTCACAGCTGGGAGCATCTCAGCCACTGACATAACTGGTATTCCACCTTGATTAAGAGGCTACAATGTTCTCCAATGTGAGTTCATAATTGTCCACTAAGCACTGCAGCTATATCATCAAGACGTTAAGACTCTTGCTGTTCATGTTTCAGAATAAACAGCAAGGGAGGAACACACAGAATGATCTACCTTATATAGCCAGGCCCTGTGATGGTATGATAGTTTATATTATTCTCCAACAAATATTCACTTTGGCTTGACCATGTGACTTTTTACTTCAAGGTGGATAAAGATACTTCCTACCTCCTTGATTTTACACTTGACCATGAGACCTGATGTAGCTAATGGGATGTTAGCAGATACAGTGGCAGCAGAGGCTTGGAATGTATTTGAAGGGTTGGGTTTGGACTTTTGTGCTTCTGCTGCAGCTTTGAAAAGATCTTGCCCTGACTGACCCACTGGTCTTGAATAATGGAGCAGTGCTAAATCCAACCTGTGGGCTGGTAGGATGCAGCCAACCTGTAAAGGTAAAGACCAAGGGAAAAGAACAAGAAGGGTAGAGAACAAGAGAAATGAAGGGCTAGGGGCTGCAGCCTGCAATCAAGAAACAAACGCAAGTGGTTTGATGGCAGCCACATTGGGTCCTACAGGCTCCAAATCAGAAGGCCCTGCTAAGCATCCCCACAGAGACCCCATTCCTACAGCTTACTTTCCTATGAAGGGTGATATTCACCCCTCAGAGAAGCAACACAAATAGTCAGATGAATGGCAATAGAATTTAGAATTTCTAATATTAAGAAATGAAATGGAACATGAAGCATCTATAAAATCCTTTGACATGAAGTCAAAAAGGAGCTTCCTGAACTACTTGTAAACAAATTTTACTGTATTAAAAGCCAACACAGCACATTTCAGCAGATGAATCAATTGAAGTGATTTGGGGATGAAAAAATTTTAAATATAGTTTATAATAAGATGCATATAGGTTATGATTTTGGGGTGAAAAAATTTTAAATATAGTTTATGATAAAAAGTGGAATATACTGCCATAATGGTTTAATAAGTTTCCCTCACTCCTTTTAAGTTCTTGGCTGGTGTTGAGTATAGAAGCATATGGGAGAGTAAATTAATGAGCTGAGGGTTTGGAATTAAGCTACTCTATGAGTCTTCATGCATAGCAACAGGCAAACACACCCAATCACATCAGAAATGCACAGCCATGAGCCACTGCACATTTTCTGGAGAGAGATCAGAATGGAGAGGAAAAGGGCTGCCTGGGAGGCTAACAGACTTGCACTACAATCTAAGGCTTCCATCTCAACATTGAGCCCAAAGTTTCTAATCTATTTTTCTTGTCTATGTTACAATCAAAGCTGATTTAGAGGCCTTTCATAATTAGGGTGTTGCTACTGTTATTAGAACTAAAGTCATAAAGGAAATACACAAGCAGCTACTGCCTAAATAGACCAATAACGAGTTCTGAAATTGAGGCTGTAATAAATAGCCTGCCAACCACAAAAAGACCAGGACCAGACAGATTTACAGCTGAATTCTACCGGATGTAAAAGGAAGAGGTGGTACTATTTCTACTGAAACTATTCCAAAAAATTGAAAAGGACAGACTTCTCCCTAACTCATTCTATGAGGGTAGCATCATCCTGATGCCAAAACCTGGCAGAGAGACACAACACAAAAAGAAAACTTTAGGCCAATATCCCTGAAGAACATCGATGTAAAAATCCTCAATAAAATACTGGCAAACTGAATCCAGCAGCACATCAAACAGCTTATCCACCACGATCAAGTTGGCTTTATCCCCAGGAAGCAAGGTTGGTTCAGCATATGCAAATTAATAAATGTGATTCATCACATAAACAGAACTAAAGACAAAAACCACATGATTATCTCAACAGATGCAGAAAAGACCTTTGATAAAATGAAACATCCCTTCATGTTAAAAACTCCCAATAAACTAAGTATTGAAGGAACATACCTCAAAATAATAAAAGTCACATATGACAAACCCACAGCCAATATCATATTGAATGGGCAAAAGCTGAAACCATTCCCTTGAAAACCAGCACAAGATAAGGATACCCTCTCTCACCACTCCTATTCAAAATAGTATTGGAAATTTTGGCCAGGGCAATCAGGCAAGAGAAGAAAATAAACGGTATTCAAATAGGAAGAGAGAAAGTCAAACTATCTTTGTTCACAGAAGACATGATCCTATATCTAGAAAATGCCATCGTCTCAGCCCAAAAACTTCTTCTTTTTTTTTTTTGAGATGGAGTCTTGCTGTGTCACCCAGGCTGGAGTGCAGTGGCACAATCTTGGCTCACTGCAGCCTCTGCCTCCCGGGTTCCAGTGATTCTCCTGCCTCAGTCTCCTGGGTAGCTGGGATTACAGGTGCACGCCACCACGCCTGGCTAATTTTTGTATTTTTAGTAGAGACAGGGTTTCGCCATGTTGGCCAGGCTGGTCTTGAACTCCTGACCTCAGGCAATCCGCCCGCCTCGGCCTCCCAAAGTGCTGGGATTACAGATGTAAGCCACCATGCCTGGCCAATGATACTCCCCAAAACTTCTTAAGTTGATAAGCAACTTCAGCAAAATCTCCGGATACAAAATCAATGTGCAAAAATCGCTAGTATTCCTATACACCAACAACAGGCAAGCCAAGAGTCAAATCATGAATGAACTTCCCCATTCACAATGCTAAAAAAAGAATAAAATACCCAGGAATACAGCTAACAAGGGAAGTGAAGAACTTCTTCAAAGAGAACTAAAAACCACTGCTCAAATAAATCAATGAGGACATGAACGAATGAAGAAGCATTCCATGCTCAAGGATAGGAAGAATCAATGCTGCGAAAATGGCCATTCTCAATGCAATTTCCATTAAATTACCAATGACATTCTTCACAGAATTAGAAGTAACTATTTTAAAATTCAAATGGAACCAAAAAGAACCCAAATAGCCAAGACAATACTAAACCAAAAGAACAAAGCTGGAGGCATCATGCTACCTGACTTCAAACTACACTACAAGGCTGCAGTAACAAAAACAGCGTGGTACTGGTACAAGAACAGATATAGACCAATGGAACAGAATAGAGAACTCAGAAATACGACCACACACCTACAACCATTTTATCTTCGACAAACCTGACAAAAACAAGCAGTGGGGAAAGGATTCCCTATTTAATAAATGGTGCTGGGAGAACTGGCTAGCTACATACGCAGAAAATTAAAACTGGACCTTTTCCTTACACCATATACAAAAATAACTCAAGATGGATTGAAGACTTAAATATAAAACCCAAAACTATAAAAACCTTAGAAGAAAATCTAGGCAATACTATCTGGACATAGGCATGGGCAAAGATTTCATCATGAAAACACCAAAAGCAATTGCAACAAAAGCAAAAATTGCCTGGGTGTAGTGGCTCACACCTGTAATCCCAGCACTTTGGAAAGGCTGAGGGGGGCAGATCACTTGAGGTCAGGAGTTCGAGACCAGCCTGGCCAAAATGGTGAAACTGTGTCTCTACTAAAAGTACAAAAAATTAGGCAGGTATGGTGGCACACACCTGCAGTCGCAGCTGAGGCATGAGAAATGCTTAAACCTGGGGGGTGAAGGTTGCAGTGAGCCGAGATCATGATATTGCACTCCATCCTGGGTAACAGAGCAAGACTCTGTCTCAAAAAAAAAAAAAAAATCGATAAATGGGATCTAATTAAAAAGCTTCTGTACAACAAAAGAAACTATAATCAGAGTGAACTGACAACCTACAGAATTGGAAAAATTTTTTTCAATCTATCCATCTGACAAAGGTCTAATATCCAGAGTCCACAAGGAACTTAAGTTTACAAGAAAAAAACAACTGCATTAAAAAGTGGGCAAAGGACAAGAACAGACACTTTTCAAAAGAACACATACATGCAGCCAACAAATATGGAAAAAAAAGCCCAACATCATTGATCATTAGAGAAATACAAATCAAAACCACGAGACACCATCTCATGCCAGTCAGCATAGCTATTATTGAAAAGTCAAAAAATAACTGATGCTGATGAGATTACAGAGAAAAAGGAACACTTTTACACTGTTGGTGGGAGTGCAATTTAGTTCAACCATTGTGGATGACAGCTTGGCAATTCCTCAAAGACCTAGAGGCAGAAATACCATTTGACCCAGCAATCCCATTACTGGATACATACCCAAAGGAATATAAATATTCTGTTATAAAGATACATGCATGTGTATGTTCATTGCAGCATATTCACAATAGCAAAGACATGGAATTAACCTAAAGACTCATCAATGATAGACTGGATAAAGAAAATGTGGTACATATAAACAATGGAATACTATGCAGCCATACAAAGGAATGAGATCATGTCCTTTGCAAGGACATGGATGGAGTTGGAAGCCATTATCCTCAGAAAACTAATGCAGGAAGAGAAAACTAAACACCGCGTGTTCTTACTTATAAGTGGGAGCTGAATTATGAGAACATATGGACACATAGTGGGGAACCACACACAGTGGGACCTGTTAGAGGTTGTGGGTGGGGAGAAGGACAACATCAGGAAGAACAGCTAATGGATGCTGGGCTTAATACCTTGGTGACAAGATGATCTATTCAGCAAACCACCATGGCACATGTTTACCTATGTAAAAAATCTACACATCCTGCACATGTACACGTGAAAATACAAGTTGAAGAAAAGTAAAGTCAATTTAAAGATATACATAATGAAGTCATGAATGTTACAATGGGAGTAGCACAGACATTATCTGCCCCCAGTGGGTAAAGGCTATAAACCAAGACTTGCATACAGAGCAGGAATTTGTAGGGGGGAGGTGAGGACAGGGGGTGGTGTTGGGAGATAACGCTGTTCTAGGCAGAGGGAAGAGCCAAAAGGTACAGCCAAACAGGAAGTCTGATGGGGCAGAACAGGTGGGTGCAGAGTATAAGGACAGGATGCGTGAGAGGCAACAACAGAGAGATAAGCAGAAGTCAAGAAGGACTTCATCAGCCACACTCAAGACTCCCGGCTTCATCTGAGAGCAGGCGGAACCCGCTGGCTGGGCTTTAAGCAAGGCAGTACGGAGCTTTCACGAGGTACTCAGTAAACGTTGACTGAGCGGTTCACCTGGTGCACTGAGAATGTGGCAAATGCTCTGTGGGGCTGTCTTTTCTTCCCACCTCTTCCACGACCCACCACTCATGCTGCGTCACATTGCAACATCTAGGACTTAATTTTACCTGCTTTTTGGAAGTTCCTATTGTCTCCTCATATTTGTCTCACAAGGAACCCTAGGTTTCCTTTTCAATAATATCAATGCTATCCTTTTTGGCATACTGTCGTTCTTGCTTTCCCTTCTCTGCAGAAAGTGAGCTCGGCACCGGCTCAGTGCTCCCATCAGCGCCCAGACTGGAATGCCTGGAGGGCAAGAGGTAAGTCAGACCAAGGCAGGTACGAGGAGGAAGTGACAGAGGGAGGGAGGCTGAAAGGGGTATGGAGAAAGAATTCTGCCATTTAATTCTTTTAGATTTAGTTTAATATTTTCAAGTTTTTGGTTTATGTTCATTTTCATTGGGAACTACTTTTCATAATAATTGCACAATCAATAAGACATACATTTGTGTGCTGTGGAACATAAGTCTGAAGTAAAAGTAATTGAAAAAGAAGACAGCAGAGATATTCTATCTTTGAGCTCTCTTTTTCTGAAATAATTCCTTTAAAAATCATTTTCCAAGTATTCTTAAGTATAAAGCATTTAACATGACAAGAGTATGAGTCAGTCATTTGGATTTGAGTCGGTCACATATAGACTCAGTGCTTTTGCTGATGAGCTTCAAACTTTTCTAATGGCTTAAAAATAATCTACAATACATAGAGTCATTACTCAGGATTTATCTTCAAAGAACTCCAATTACAGAATTTAGTCACTGGAATCCCCCCTTTTTAGACACAGGAACAAATATTCTGGGAAAAAAAAAACCTACATAGGATTCACAAGTAAAGATTTATACCTTTTTCTGAATAAAGCAGGCACTAAATAAAAGTGCCGTCACTGCAGCTCTAGCTGAGTTCAAAGGCTCATTGCAGCAGCTTTAAAGTTTATTCCAATAATCAACTCAGTCCAAAGTTAGGCATGTGCTAACTAGACTTGTCATGTGTATATTGCTTTTAAGTCTTTAGCATGCAAAATGTCTCTTCATTTTTGGAAAGAACTCATAAAATAAAGAATTCTTACGTTGGAAATTAAGTTCATAGTCTAAAAAGCTAAACCAGACAGGCTACAGCATTCCAGCAAGTAAACAAGACAGATGTTTTGTGTTCCAGCTCTCAAAAATCATGAGATAGTCAAGATTCTCCCAGATCAGGTTCAGATTTGTCTTGTCAACTTCATTTCTTCCTCCTCTTCCCTTTCATGCATGTAACACCCTATCTAACACTTCCTTTCCACTCTTATATATATATGGTTCTCCCTTTCCTGCCTCCATACTCATGCTCACGTGGTTCCTCATATCTGGAATGCTCTTCCTGCCACATCTGCATGACCAAATCATGCACACGTTTGCAAACTCATGTCAGATACCACCTTCTCTAAGAAACTCACCAGAGTGTCTCCAGACAAGAGGAGTCTCTCCTTCTGTGCATGGGCCACTTCTTATCCCACATCATGTCATCTACTCTGGGCCCACTGAAGGCAGGGTAACCCTTAGTATATTGCTTTATTTACAAGAAGCATCAGTACCTCTTACTTGCATGAACAATAAGGTATTAGGAAGATATAAGCAGCAAATTTCCTGATTTAATAAGCTTAAAAAGTACGTGGACCACTGGACACATGGCTCATGCCTGTAATCCCAGCACGTTGGGAGCCTGAGGCAGGCAGATCACCTGAGGTCAGGAGTTCGAGACCATCCTGGCCAATATGGTGAAACCCCATCTCTACTAAAAATACAAAAATTAGGCAGGTGTGGTGGCATGCATCTGTAGTCCCAGCTGCTTGGGACGCTGAGGCAGGAGAATCGCTTGAACCTGGGAGGTGGAGGTTGCAGTGAGCTGAGATCGTGCCACTGCACTCCAGCCTGGGCAAAAAAGTAAGACTCTGTCTCCAAAAAAAAAAAAAAAAAAAGTATATGGACCAAAAGGTGGCAAAAAGAAGAATAAGATTTCAAATGTGAAAGGATGAAGTTTTGACATAGGTGTAGCATTCACCTCCAGCAAATACAATTCAGCATTTCTGGGTGTCTAGGACAAGGTGTACTAGAGAACAGGGTAAAGGCTGTCATTTAGTGTGTGCCCACCAAGTGCAGAGTTTGTGCAAGGGCTTTATTGACACTGATTTCTTTCTCAAAACAACGCTAGAATGTCCCTATTATTATCTTGGCTTTACAGAGGAGGGATAGGGGCCAGAGAGGATGAGTGAGCTCAGAGAGGCTCAAACAGCTAAAAATTCTTCTGCCTCCAAAGTCCCACATCCTTTATGCTGCCTAAGAACTTTCCAAGAGAGATAAATAAAACCGAGTACATACACTAAACCCCAGTAAAACGTGAGTAAATGTAAGACTTCTTCAAGTACGGTTAGTTTTATAGCAGGGAAAACCAAAAGAGGTTAACAGAAGTCCTTTATATCTACATAACGCATCACCCTCCAAGGAACTTCCATATTTATGAATTTACAGACATATCAGATTTGACATAATCTGATTTAGTAAAAAATGAACAAACAGGGTTCGGCTGCACCTCACCAGAGTAGGTCAGGGTCCTTAGTTCTTAGCCTTCTGGGAGACTCAGAAAGCCCAGAGACTCCAGAGAAGTGAATGTCTTCTGTAATATCACTTAGAACCAGGTCTCCAAGGGACCCAAGGAACCAAAGCATCCTTATAAAGCTGTGGGTTAAGTGGTTTATTCTTCCCCAAGTCAGCCTCTGAGACACTGGTCCAAACAGAAATGGGTGTGGTGAAGCCCTCCAGTCTGAAGTGATGCATTCTGAGCACACCTGGAAGACCAGAGGATCTCTAGGCTTGGGTCATACTAAAGGTCACATAAGGTAGAAGGCTGAACTCCTACTGAATTCACCATATGCCCCCATTCCCAGTTTATCATTCATAGTGCTGACTTTTCTCACATCACAAATAATCCATCTATCCTTCCATTCATATCTCGTATAACTCCTGGAAGGCAGTCATAGACTCTTGTGATTTGACCAGTAATAGGCTCTTGTGATTCAGTATTTCCTGAATAACACATGCTCAGAAACAGCAGGTTTCTAGGGACATCCTTAAGGAAATCTGACAACTTAGGTTGGTTCAGGAGAGCTGGCCTCTAGGTCCATTTGACTTGGAAGGACATAAGCCAAACTTCTCCACCCGTCAGTCCTATGCCTGAGTCTTCCTCAGGGACCAGCAGAAAACTGTTCCATGCACCAGTACTCAACATTTTACGGGCAGACACATGACAGGCATCTTTAGGAGCAGAAGTGGTAGCAGAACTACTACTAGTAGTCATAATAAAAAACAGTTTCTAAATCCTTGTCCCTCTTGTAGAACTGAACTCTAGAAAAGGCAAAGTACGGCAAAAATAGTGTCTTTTCACCCTCAGTCCGTTTGTCAAATATAAACATAAAACTCTGATTTCCCCTTGGGGTTCTGGCCACACATACAAGGCATGTAAGTTCTTCTTTGGAGGGGTCTTGCTATATGAAATGCAGAATCCAAGGTATTTTATTCCTACTTTCAATGAAATAACTTAATTTTTATAGAGATAATTTTCCCCTGTAAAGGAAATATCACCATAGCACCACTATGAAGGCCGCACACATCTTCCTGAAAAATAAGATGAAGATTATTTTGTCCATCTTGCCATTATTAATACGAATATAAATTCTCTGTGCTATTTCATTGGCATATTTTCCAGACTCACAGTATATATTCTATAATTTAATACTATATTATGAAAAATGTGATTTGTGAAAGTCATTTATTCACAAACACACCTTTCCATATTTTATGTAAACTTGCTATTCGTTATATTTAACATTCTCATATTTAACCTAAGAAGATAAGAAAAGTCTAAGTTGAAAAAATAGTCTTATAAAATCCTAACTTAACTGTCTCTGTCTTCTCAGCAGAAGGGCAGCATGTTCTTGATCTTTTGCTTTTGTTCTTCTCGTATTTTGAGTCATGAGCCTTTTCAAGAGTAGGACAAAAGTTATGGATCCCTTCTCCAGAAAAACATACACAAATAGAAACACGAGGTTTTCATATAACTCATTTTATTTCATTGGAAGTTTACTACCTTAACATAAACAGAAATAATCTTTATAAAGAATATCTTTTGCTATCTTTTTAATGTTTATTATGCGTGTAAACCAAAAAGTAATGCTGCTTAAAAAAAACTACAGTTTGAGGGCTTGCCTAAGAAGATGAAATTGTGGTTTACTGTTTGACAGCCAGGGGTGTGTGGGTGTGCTTTAATAATAACCAAAGCTACTTGTATCCAGCAACTCCAGAATCATCTAGACTTTGCAGTGAATTCACGGTTTACTCTTAACTGTCTTTCATAAGCGTCACTGTGTTTGGCAAGGTCTGACTCACTGGGGCTGCCTCTGTCAGCAGAGAAGAGATACAGAAATCCAAGTATCTGTCCTAACACAGGCACAGGAGTAGCCTTCATAGGAGTCAGCTGGTATTGCCAGAAACGTGCAGATTTCTTTTTGGAGAGAAATTAACATGGCTTTGTCCTCGTGGAGACCAACCTTCAGGTTCTCTTCTTCCAGGACAGGGAAGTTCACAAGAAAACGGCTTCCACCAACCTCTTCTAGAATGAAAGTACAGGATGTCGCAGAAGCATCAATAAAAGGGACTATAGGACCTTGTAATAAAAGATTTCCCTCATTCATGTGGCAGAAATGGAAACAAAACCTCTAAGCATGTCAGGTGATAAACTTCTCCCTGGCAGATTGCTCTGAGAACGGCTTTCCTTTCCACTCCACACTGGAGGACGTAGGACAGAAGATAAGTTAAGTCTTGTAAGAGTCGCTCTCTGGAAAGCCAGCAAACTTCTGGGTAGCACAGAACTTTACATTCGGCAGTGTGACTTGATATACCCCTGAACAAGCTGGTGATTCAAGGCCTTGGTTCTCCTCCAAGGCAACTCACCACAGAGGGAAATACAACTTCTGTGGGATTGGTAGTGGATGGTCGAGTGTCAGAGCGTGAGACAGACGTTAATGGTGCTACCTTCTTCACGGAAAGTCTAACCAGGAGCTCTTTGATTGCAACATGCACCTGATGGACAAAACCTATAGGCTGGTTTCTGAGGAATACACCAGGAATTTTACAAAAATGCTGCAGAAGGAAAGTGGCATAATGGCCAGTCTCTCCAGAGTACATTTTGAAATACTGAAAATGAGAACCTCCAGGGATTCCACAGTGGTTGGTATTTGAGAGGGCAGTGCTTCATCCTTTCTCTTCTCATTCAAGCTACAAATTGTAGCACTCCACCCCTGGCCTCTCCAAAATGCCGTAAGAGTCTCACTGGCTGCTTAAAGATGAGGCTTTCCCCTTGGGACGAATCCAAGTTTCTGCCTTTCCAAATGGAGCCATCTTCTCACAGAGAAGCTCCACATGCCTGGTGAGTCTCCAAGCGAGATGGGAAGAAGGTGCTTCTTTTTCCATCTTGTCTGCTGTGTCCAGCATCAGACACCCAAGGGACTACTATGGTCGTCCTATCCACAGGGTGGAAGATCTGACCGTCTCCCCTGTCTAGGTCACCTGCCTCTAGGACTGCATTCTCAACAGGGTGATAGTGCTTCCACAGTGGTGAAAACTGGTTCAGCAAGCGGGACTAAAGCTTACATATTACAATGGTTTGTGCCAAAGGACAATATATAAACAGACACAGTCTATATTAAAATTGCCGAGAGAGAGGTAGTCAGGGAAAATAAATCAAAAAAGGTTCCTTAGGGTACATGTGAAAAAAAGGCTGAGCACCACTGCTATAACGTATTTGAAGGAGGGAGCCTGGAGTATCTCCACCCTGTTCCTATGCTATCTGGCCATGGCCTCGTGCTTTTCACTTGGCTGCAGGTTTCCTCTGACTTGGCTCCTGGTTACCAGCTGGACTAGAGGATGACGAGTGCCCCTTCCTGCTCCTTCATAAATGCTACAACCATCATCGTAGCTACAGAGGAATGGTGAGGGCCACATACACCTACACTGCCCTTGACAAGAGTGCCCACGGCTTCCCCTTCCTTTATCCTTAAGGCACCACTGACTAGTAGTTATCACAGAATTTACTGATAGCGTCAGAAGGGATTTGCAATTCATAAAAGAAAACTTAAATCTCTGTATCAAGTTCTAATGTTCTAACAGAGGAATTAGCCATATCCCACTGCTGGGGGCCCCCTGTCAACCCACTGCTTTCCTTGTTCCCTTCACATTGCTGGGACCCCTCTCTTTCAGTTATGAGCTGCTTCTCCTCATGCTCTCAGTCGTGTCCCATGATCAGACCTCTGGTCACCAAGAAGCAGTCAAAAATAGCAAACACCATACTAACTTCTCCTCCCAGGACAGTCACC
The DNA here is from genome assembly GCF_000951035.1 of Colobus angolensis palliatus. NCBI lineage: Eukaryota > Metazoa > Chordata > Mammalia > Primates > Cercopithecidae > Colobus > Colobus angolensis. The sequence goes on from NW_012116389.1 coordinate 1,036,146, forward strand.
TTATGATTTGCCCAGCAGAGCAGCTTAGATCCTCTTTGCTTAACTTCCTCCCTTGGACTATGTTCCCAGCCTCATCTCTGCAGAGCTCAAAGTCCAAACAGGAGAGTGCTTGGCTTGCAGGAAGGCAGATGATTCAGATGGCCTAACTAGGTTCTAGCTAGCGTAAACCTTCAAGGTCAAACAAGGCCAATTCACAAAAGAGCAGGGCATATGCATTTTTAAATCTTAAGCAAAAGAGAGCAGTACCATCTTCCACCCAATTGGGTGTCAGAACAGTATCCATGGACCTGAGAATCTGCCTCTTGCTTTCGCCTCCCCAGCTTTTACTCTACTGGACTTGCTTTCAAGGCCAGCTGTATGTGGTAGCCTTCCTTTCTGGACTTGCGAAATCTAAGAAACAATTTGATTTTGGCCTATTCCAGGATACTGTCTCCTGCCTACGATGTAGAAATATTAAGCTTGGTATCCATTGCTCCTGGGTCTCCCCATCTTAGAACCCTCTCTGGAATTCAGATTTCCACGGACTCTTAGAACAAGCAGGACCTGGTTCCACTAAGCACTGACCTACCTCACCAACTACAGACCAGATTAATCTCTATTCAGAGGGCCTGTGATATAGATGCAAATTTGTATTAACATATTGTAACAATCTGGAGCAGTAGAATGTTAACATAAAGCCAATAATGACTAAAGTAGGTTGGGTGTGGTGGCTCATGCCTGTAATTTCAGCATTTTGGGAAGGAAAGGGGAGAGGATTTCTCAAGAACTGGAGTTCAAGACCACCCTGGGCAACATAGAGAGAGCCCATTTCTACAAAAATGTTTTAAAAAATTAGCTGAGTGTGGTAGCTCATGTCTGTAGTCCCAGCTCCTCGGTAGGATGAGGCAAGAGGATCACTTGAGCCCAGGAGTTCAAGACTACAGTCAGCTATGATTATGCCACTGCATTCCAGCCTGGGTAATGGAGCAAGACCCTTTCTCTAATAATAATAGTAATAATAATTACAATTACTAGTACTAGTACTACTACTACTACTACTCTGCTGCTGCTGCTGCTGCTGCAAAACAAAGAAAGGTTGCTTTACAACTTCCCTGGTCTTACTTTTATAGGATACACCTACTATACTAGTTCAAATAATGCTAGATGAAGTAACAGATACCTCCCCATCCCTTCCTTCACCCAAATCTCAATGACTAAACACCTTAGAAGTTTATTTCTTGTTTCTTCTGATAGACAATTCAATGCAAATTACAAAGGTGACCTACTACCTGGTGCCTCAGAGACCCATGCTCCTTCCGTTGTGGGGCTCCACTGTCACATGAGGATCCCAGAGCCCTCTGCATGCAGCTGGCAAATAGGCGGAGAGAGGGCTGAGAAGGCACCACTGCCTGCCAAGGAAACTCAACCCAGAAGTCACACATATGCCCTCACACATCATTAGTGGAACCTGAATGCAAGGGGGGCTGGGATGTGCAGTCCAGTGTGAGCCACGTAAGAGGATGACCATCCTTGGTTCATTGCTGGCCACTCTGTCACTCCCTGCCTTCTCCCCTCAGTCCACAGTGGCTGAGCAGGGGCCATGGTGATATCATGAACTCATGGGGAGGGGCCTTTCGAGACCATGGAGTCCAATCTGCTTTTACTGAAGTCTTGAATAACGTGGCAAGGGCTTCTTTCCCAAGTGTCACTGCCCATAATTTCCATAGATTACATCCACTATAAATCAAGCCTCTCTGGCTATTTCAGAGATTTCCGTGGAACCTGGTTTTCAAACAGGCTAACTCATTTATGGACATGGTTGCAGAGAGTTCTCATTAAATTACAAACATTGTATGATAACAATGTAAGGTAACACATCTCTTACCTGTTAGACTGGGGATTCTTTGAGGTAAGGACACAGTAGAGAACTCTTTATTATACTTTCTGCTCTTAAGCTGGGGACAAGCAGAAGTTTGACAAAAGTCAGGTTACAAAAGGGTCCTGGAAGACCAGGAAATGAGGTCCCACTCTGAGATGGGGCAACCAAACTCTGCTAGGTTCAGGCATGCCCACTAAAGCTGTGTTTACAAGATTATAACTTGTTTTTACAAATCTGTATTCATTACAGACACATGTAATTGCAGACGAGCACTTCTGTGCAGTCTTCTCCAGGCTGAACACTTGACCTCTGTTTTATTACAGAAATCCAGAATGGCTTGCTGACCTCACCTCTACCTGTGGATGCCCCTCCCTCTAGCGATGGCTGTCTTTCCCTTCTCTGAATATATGCCTCAAAGCGCTGTGAGGTTCCTGTTCATCATTTCTAAAGGGGTTGCTCTTAGCTCTCTACCACACTGGAAACCAGCTAGAAAACTCCTGTTTGACAAAAACTCCTGTTTGCCAGGAAAATAACTGTGCTAAGGGTAAAGACACTACCTTTTCAAGAGTGTTTGTCTATTAAGGAGTGCTTGTACCCAAAGAAAGATCTCTAGTGGTAAAATTGTAGAAACTAATGATGACTTTCAGTGAAGACCCAAAAGACAGAGATGCTCTGAGGTGGAATGGCACACCCATACTCTTCAATTACCTTAGAATGGTAGCTTTCGGTCTACCCACATCTAAAGAGATACAATCCTGGGTTGAATCTCAGCCTCCAAACTCAAAAATGCTATTGCGCTTGTCAAAAGCCCGACAAAACCTAACTTCTACTTACAGATCAATTATTGTACCCCTCCTGAAGACTCAGTGATCTTTTCAAAGAGTAATTCCCTGTATGGACACATTCTTAATAGAGATTTTGGGATAGAAAGTCTTCAGGGCAGTATTCATAACCAACTTTCTTATTGTAGGAGAGCTGACTGTCAAGATGGTTGTTTGAAAAAATATTTTAGAAGGTCTCAAATCAAACTGTATAATCAGCACTCGTGTTTTATGCAAATTAGAAGACATATTCTTATACTGCATCATAGGAACTAATCATCCTAGCACATCACTCAGAGAAAGCATCTGCCAACTGAAATTTAGAATGATCATTCACAGCCCATAGAATAGTGCATCACCACAGATTAGGCTTGTTATAAATTTATAATGATTTCATATAAAAACATTACATTTTAATAGTTTGAAGAAATGACAGGGTAGGGCTGGTATAAATATTTAACTAGCACTGTCTCATATTTTACACTTTGTTTATTTCATTACTGGATATGCTAAAGTGGAAGAGCTAGCTTAAAAATGTCATCACATTCAAAACAGAAAACCTGAGAACAAATACTCTACGCAAACCATTTTTCTAGCCTGAAGGATATCCCACAGCCTCTTTCAGATAAGCACCTGGATATCTAACTATCACAAAATTATAACTTCTTTAAATTGTTTATCATTCTGACCTTGGTGAGATGAAATAGGTCATAGCCCATGTAATTAAATTTGTTTCCATATTTGAGGCCGCCCCAGAGAAGCCCTGGCCTCTGTGTTCTCCATGCCAACCACTCTTTGGCTCTTCTGTGACTTTACATGCTTTTCTATAAAGGAAAGAGGATTACTCAAAACACGTTGAGTCCTATTAATATGAGATTGAGATGTGGCAGTCCTTGGGATACGCCAGACACATAGTCGAGACCTGAAGCTGCCTTGCAGGAATACATTTGATTTGTCACTGTCAGGTGTACATCATCTCTTGCCCTTTCTCTTGATAGTCTCTCCTATCTCTAAATTCTCAGTGACTGTTCTTTAATACAATCACTCACAGAGGTCTGAGGATATGGTGGCATCCCAAATCACAGCATCGGGAACTATATCCTTACTACTTATTAAGTGTAGCTTAACTAGACTAAAAATTCCACGCCTCACAACAGTGAGAAACAGTGGTTTCCACTGTTTGAAAACCAGTGCAAAAAGGCAGTTGTGGGACACATACAGTATGATTCCCTTTTCTGAGATATGTTTCTTTTTAACATTTTCACTCATTGCTGTAATGCTTTGCTTTCTCTAAAGGTTATATGTTACCTGTACAATCAGAAAATTAAAATAAAGATTTAATTTTGCTAAGAAAATGGATGTTCTTCTGGTTAGGATGTTTCACAAGGAAGACAGAATCAGAGTGGAAGCTGAAACCAGACAAAGCCCATCAGGGCCAGGTGTCTGGAGAGCAGCTTCAAGGAAGGGAGCAGGAGTGAAGGGAAGAGGGAAGCCTGAGAAGTGGGGTACAAGGCAGAATGAGGCCTAGCAGTTCAGGCAGCAGGTTGAAAACACCTGCTCCCCACACCTGCCCATGAAATAGGTGAAATAGAGAGGCTCAGGTCCATGCTCTGAGGAAGGCAAAAGGTGTCATAGTGAGTCACAAGCAAGAATTTGGGGTGTGGGATCTAGACTCTAAGGCCCTTCCACTTTTCAGGCATCTTCTGCAACCATTGGAGGGTGTTGGACCCCAGAGTAAAGCAGTTGTTTTATTGGAGATTAAAGGAAATAATCACCCTAGAAGCTTGGAATATGTGAGGACATTTGGGTAAACATTTGATCTTTACACTAAGATGTTATAATCTCCAGTTGTTGATCAAGAAAATAAATACTTAAGAAAGTTAAGTAACTTATCCCAGGTTTCCCAGTGTAGAGTGGAGACTTCAACCTAGACTCGACATGAAAATCTTGCCTCCTCATGAAAGATATCGTAGGGAGAATAAGTGACAGCCCAAGTCAGCAACCTCGATCCAACTGTGAGGGTGTGTCCATGACGTGGGGTAGAATGCTCCCCGGGGTGCTGGGCTGGCAGGAACACCCCACAGCCTCAGAGTGGGTGGGAGCCAGAAGATGCAATTATAGATTGCATGTGGTCTGCTTCCCGCGGTATCAGTTTCTGAGACTGGGACACCAGGATCTCACAGCTAAACAGGGTGCAGCTGAGAGATCCCTGACATTGGAGACTGTCATCTGTGTTTGCTCACTGCCATTTGTCCCATGCCCAATGCAGAGCCTAGCACAGAGTAGGGCTCAGAACATGTTTGTCGAACACATTCATAAAACGGTAACAGCTCAGGCATAGGTATAGGTCTGCTGCTTGCCAATCTGATGCTGTCCCCTCCTGCTTATGCTGTACCTCCAAAAGGAGGCATGTAGATTTGATGTAAGCTCACTTAATTCAACCTACTGTGACAGGAGTCATGGAGGATCCAAAGATGAATAAAAATATTACAACTAACACTTAGCATCTATCATGTGCTGGGCACTGCTCTAACTGCTTTTACAGAAATAACTCATCTAGTCCTCACAATAGCCTCATGTATAAAAAAGAGAAAACTATTAGAAGCCCATTCTACAGATGAAGAAATTGGAGGCACAGACAGGTTAAGTAACCTATCTAAGGTCAGAGTGCTAGTAAGTGCTGGAGGAAGGTTCAAACTTGGCAACTTTGGCTTCAGAACTTGTGCTGTCCACCATTACACCACACTGCCTCTCATGTGATCTCTAGCTACAGGGCATTGGAGGGCAAACACACCACAATGGAGTGGGCTCCACAGAACAGACTGTGGCTCAAGCCCATTCCAGGGAGGAACAGGTGCATAGTTTACAAAAACTATACTCATTTATTTAAACAAACCATATCCCTAGTCCAATTATAGGTGCTAAGTATACAGTAGTGAGGATAAGAATGTACGAATTCATTATCTATGTAGTGCCTGTATATCAGAGGGGCAGACAGACAACAGAAAATAAACAAGCAAATAGGCAACACACAGTAAGAAAAGACAGTAAGTGTAAAGGGAATAAAGAAAGCTAAATCAGGAGGCAGAGGATGCAGAGGCAGAGAAAGGGGCGCCTGTTCCTGCAGGCTGGTCAGGGAAGGCCTCTCTGACAGGGTGACATGTGAGTAAAGACCTGAAGGAAGGAAATGAGGAAGCTACGTAGTTATGTGGAAGAATCTTCCAGAAAGAGAGTAGAGCACATAAAAAGGCCTGGGGGTACAAGTATACTTGGCGTGTCTCAGAAACAGCAAGTGCATCATCACTGGAGTGAGCAGGAAGAAAAGTTGCCAGAGAGGAGGTGAGATGTGTGGTAGTAGAGGCTGACTGCAAGGGCCTCGAAGATGAGGTAGAACTGGATTTTACTCCGAGATGGAGAGCCAGTCCATGGCTTGTGTGCCATAAACTTACTTAGGTTTTAAGAGGATGGCTCTGGCTGCTGTGTTGAGAATGAACTGGGGTGGGGGTGAGGGGCAATGGTGGAAGCAGGAAGACAATAAGCCGTGTGTAGGGTGATGGATAGGGTGGGAGCAGTGGAGGTGGTAAAAATGATCAGATTCTTCACATACATTGAAAGTAGGGCCAACAAAATGGGTTGGTAAATGGGATGGAGTGTGAGAGAGGGAAGAGTTAGAGATGACTTGTTCCCTCACTCCCTTCAGGCCTCTGCTCAGAGTTCACCCTACTGAAGAAGCATGACTTGCTGATGCAAGGTCTGACTTGGGAAGCTTGAAGCTGCCATGACTAAGGCGAACAGGAGTGAGGGAGGAGCAGGCCTGGGGAGGCCATGAGAAGCCCGAGGTGCCAATGAGCCAAGTGGGTGAAGATGTGGAGCATGCGGCTAACTCTCTCAGACTCGAGTTCAGGCTCTGGGTGGGCTGAAGGTACAAATACAGAGGCCTAAGTGTAGAGATGATAGAAAAAGCTAGAAATTGGACGAGCTCCCCTAGGGAGCAAACTCAGATGGAGAGGAGTAGCAGTCTTAGAACCCAATCTTCAGGCAGGCACTGCAACGTTTAGAGACACCAGCCATGGAGATTGAGATGAATGGTCAGTGTGACGGGAGCAGCGGGAGAGTAGGGTGTCCCAGAAACCAAGGGAGAGAGTGTTCCTGAAGGAGGAGACACCAACCGTGCCAAAGGCCAAGTCGGCCAAGGACTAATAACTGATCGTTCACTAGTCACCAGCAAGAGTAGCAGGTACAGATGCTCAGCTAGCTGGAGACAGTGAGTCTAGACAACTCTCCCAAGGAGTTTTGTTAGGGAGGCAGGTAGGGAAATGGGGGCAGAGTTAGACAGGTATGTGGATCTGGAGAGGCTTTTATTTTCTTTTTTAAAGATGGGTGATATCCATATACAAAAATCAACTCAAGATGGATTAGACACTTAAATGTAAAACCCCAAACTATAAAAACCCTAGAAGAACATCTAGGCAATACCATTCAGGACATAGGCATGGGTGAAGATTTCATGATGAAAATGCCAAAAGCATTTGCAACAAAAGCAAAAATTGACAAATAAGTTATAATTAAACAAAGAGCTTCTGCAGAGCAAAAGAAACTATCATTAGCATCAATAGACAACTTACAGAATGGGAGAAAATGTTTTCAATCTATCCATCTGACAAAGGTCTAATACCCAACATCTACAAGGAACTTAAACATTTACAAGAAAAAAAATCCCATTAAAAAGTAGGCAAAAGATATGAACAGACACTTCTCAAAAGAAGGCACATATGCAGCCAACAAACATGAAAAAAAGCTCAACATCACTGATCATTAGAGAAATGCAAATGAAAACCACAATGAGATACTATCTCATGCCAGTCAGAATGGCTATTATTAAAAAGTCAAAAAACAACAACGCTGGTGAGGTTGTGGAGAAAAAGGAATGCTTTTATACTGTTGGTGGGAGTGGAAATTAGTTCAACCCATTGTGGAAGACAGTGTGGCAATTCCTCAAAGACCTAGAGGCAGAAATACCATTTGACCCAGCAATCCTATTAGTGGGTATATACCTAAAGGAATAGAAATCATTCTGTTACAAAGATACACGCACATGTATGTTCACTGCAACACCATTCACAACAGCAAAGACACTAACTCAACTTAAATTGCCTATCAATGATAGACTGGATAAAGAGAATGTGCTACATATACACCATGTAATACTATGCAGCCATCAAAAGGACTGAGATCATGTCCTTTGCAGGGACATGGATGGAGCTGGAAGCCATGATCCTCAGCAAACTAATGCAGGAACAGAAAACCAAATACCACATGTTTTCACTTATAAGTAGGAGGCTGAACGATGAGAACACATGTACACACGAGGGGGAACAACACACATTGGGGACTGTCAGAGGCTGAGGGATGGAAGGAGGGAGTGCATCAGACAGAACAGCTAGAGGATGCTGGGCTTAATACCTAGGTGATGGGATGATCTGTGCTGCAGACCACCATGGCACACCTTTACTTATGTAACAAACCTGCACAGCCGGCACATGTACCCCTGAACTTAAAAGTTGGAAATCAAAAAAAAAAAAAGGAAGGAAAAAAAAGATGGGTGATATATTAGCATATCATATTCTGATGGGAAAGACCCAGGAAGGGGAACTTTGATGATGCAGGAGAGAGAAAGGGGAGATCTGCTATGGGATGTCCTTGAGCAAGCAGGAAAAGCTAGATCTGGTGCAGAAGCTAAGGGCTCAGCCTCAAGGAGGAGTCAGCTCCTCCAGTAAGAGGGAACAGCAGCCTTGTGGCACAGGTGCAGGCAGGTGGCAGATATTGGGGAGAGAATCTGAGGTGTTCTCTTCTTATCTCTTCTGTTTTCTCAGTGACATATGAAGGTCATCAGCTGAGAGAGAAGATGATGGGCTTAAAAATCTTTTATAAGATTTTAAATAGAAAATGGTAAAGTTAGATCTAATTGAGAAAACTCCAATTTGGTAAGATAAAAGCCAGGAAAAAATACATAAAATTAACAAAAAAATATGAATTCCTTACCCTATTGTTTGAAAAGTGCTCTTGGACACAAACTCATCTTTTCCTAGGATCAGGCCTGACAGCGGGCCATTCTTTGTGGAAGCAGCTGACTAAATCCAGAACTTGCTGGACATACAAATGAAACTGTTTAGAACTTTGAAAGCTATACAGTTAAAAGTGCATCATTATTTGGAGATTATTTTATATCACAAACTACTATGAGATAAGTTTTCATATCCTGATGTGATAGACTAGAACCTTTTTGTAAAGCAGCATTTTATTGGGTGGTGGTTACACAAGTCTTTATTATTTTGTTTTCTGCACATGTTGGCATGAGTGTGAAATATTCATAACAATAAAATGCAGCATCTTACTCTAATTTTGATATGATGAATCTTCATTCAATGTAAGTGAAGTCTTTAAAGATAGACTAGAATTTTGGTATTGTTTCCAGGGAAGTCAGCTATTTTTGTATCTATGTCATTATGAAGTAAGAGCTTCAGCAGGCTTGTAAAACAAGATAATTGAGGCTTTACTTGATGTTCTACTGTTTATAATATCATATGGGTCACTGTATTTTCAGAAAGGCATTCTAAACAGTTGAACAAAGATTAATTTGTGCAGGGAAGAGTTTTGCTGATAAAGCTTATCTTACTGCACTCTGCTTCCTGAGAGTATCATTGGTCAAATACCTCGATTAACCAGAAGAGCCCACTTTTCAGTTGTGTCAGACAGCACAGGGTTAACTATCATAAGACAGTTGAGTCTAGCAAGTTTATTTCAGGTGTGAAAACCTACAGGCATAGACTTGTGGCTTAAAGACACAAAAAATGCAACCCCTCCAGTGTACTGACTGGAGTGTTCATAAAGTTACTAGGTATGACGATGCTGTACTATTCTGGAATTTTTTGGAGAAAAGACAATTTTAACAGAAAAGGTGGAATTCATATTTGTGACTGAAATAGAGACTGACATATTGAAGCCATTGATAAAGCAGAGATTGGTTAAGAACATTCGAATCAGCAACACATTCCTAAAAATAGATCCCTAGAGGATTTTGCCAACTCTTCCTTATCTAGCGTATGATACTTAGTATCATATACAGTATACATGTATCATATACAGCATATACTATGATGATGATGGTTAAACTGTTAAGCTAAAATATCTCGGTTCAAATCCTGGCTCCACCACTTACTCATCCAGCCTCCTATGCCTCAGATTTTTTCAACTCTAAAATGGGGTTAATAATATCTCCTCTCATTAGGTTGTTCCAATATTATCCACATCAATGACTCAGTGGTCAGCCTAGAGGCAGTAAACACTCAATACATGGGTGAATTTTACATCATTATTAAGACAAAGGTCAAACAGTAACTTTGAAGAAAACTGTTTCCCAGTCTATAGAGTCATCTGATTAACAATTGTTGACAATAACCAGAACATCCCTGGGAGAAGCACTTAGCAACAGAGAACATTCCAGCTTCACAACAGCTTAGGAGCTCAGGAGATCCAGGCACCAAGAGAGCAGAGCCCTGATCTGGCTGCACCGTTCCTGGTAAGTTTCTGTGCAGTGATGCAGTCTCCAGTGTCATTTGCTGCAGCTGAAGCCTCGCCAGCAGGCTGGCTATTCTCCAGCCTTTGTAATGGTAATGGAGGCAGGAGACCTGCAACTTTGCAGTGGACTCTCTGAGCCACACTGCCTGTCCCTACAATGCCCCAGGGTCACTGAAGAGACAATACCAGAGGCTCCAGCTCTCAGTGGCCACACAATTAAGCCTAACAAGGCATAAGGAGCTCCCCGGGGGGCACATAGAGATGCCCGCAGTAATTGGCAATGGTCCTCTGGTTCCCCAGGGGCTGAGGATTATCTGTTGGCAGCAGGGAAGGGTCAAGACTTTGAGGGAGGCCAGATGGGATCACCTATCTTCATGCATAAGTCATGAGCAGCTCTGTTGACTGCTCTGTGCTCTCCTGAGTTAGACACAGCAAGGCGGATGCCTGGTTTGGTGAATCAGGAAACAGGCTTCCTCTGTGCTGGGAGGCTCTGGCCCAGGATAGCTTCCTACATCTCTCTGTGGCTCCAATAAAGCTGACTTCACAGCTCTGGTTCTTGCTGAGGCAAGCAATAAAAATGTGTGCATTATGCAGTATACATTTTGGTTCTCCCAACACTGAACCCCTCAGCAGAAGGTGTGTACCACTGACAGGAAGGGTGTGCATGATCAAACAGAAATGGACCTTCCCTGAAGAAATAGGATGAAAGCTTATAATATAGTAGGGATAGTCCACACATTTAAGATGACAATTGCCATTTCCAAAGTATGTATCTGTGGGCATGGGCATGCATGTATGCATTTGTCTTTTCCTGATGGCTTTCTCTGTGCCAAGCACTATGACAAACAATTTTTTTTTTTGAGACGGAGTCTCGCTCTGTCGCCCGGGCTGGAGTGCAGTGGCCGGATCTCAGCTCACTGCAAGCTCCGCCTCCGGGTTTACGCCATTCTCCTGCCTCAGCCTCCCGAGTAGCTGGGACTACAGGTGCCCGCCACCTCGCCTGGCTAGCTTTTTGTATTTTTTAGTAGAGACGGGGTTTCACCGTGTTAACCAGGATGGTCTCGATCTCCTGACCTCGTGATCTGCCCGTCTCGGCCTCCCAAAGTGCTGGGATTACAGGCTTGAGCCACCGCGCCCAGCCAAACATTTTGAATATCTATCTGCTGTAATCTTCATAAAAGGGCCCTATCAGGTAAATTACCATTCAGTTTTGAGATGTTAAGTGATGTGTCCAAGGAAGGGGCAGAGTGAAGATGTGAACCCTCCATACAAATTCTCTCTCTTTTTATCTGCAGATACAGGGTCTCACTCTGTTGCCCAGGCTGGAGTGCAGTAGTGTGATCTCAGCTCACTGCAGCCTTGACCTCCCCAGTTCAAGCTGTCTTCCCACTTTCAGTCTCCTGAGTAGCTAGGACTACAGGCATGTGCCACCACCCTCAGCTAATGTAAAAATATATATTTTTTGTAGAGACAAGGTCTCAATATGTTGCCTAGGCTAGTCTTGAGCTCTTGGGTTCAAGCGATCTTCCTACTTTGGCCTCCCAAAGTGCTGGGATTACAGGTGTGAGCTGATGCACCCGGCCCAAGCCTCTTCTCTTAATCCAGTCACTGGTGATTAACTATCTGGAAGGACCCACTCAATACTTCCCACTCTACCTCCTGCCCATTTGCTGACCTTTGCTCCTGAACTGATTGATCAGCAACAACATTGGCCCACCTGCCCTCCACCCCAGGCCCTGTGCTGGGCCCCCTGCATGTTACTACATTATTAAGGCATCACTAGATAAATATTATCATTCTAACAGATAAGAAAACTCTTGTACTGTTTTGGCTAGCCTGTTCCACAGGTTTATTAAATCAGTATTTTTTTCCTGGTATTTCTCTTCTATTGCTGCTCAAAGTCTGTCCATTTGTGAATTCTTTTTTTTTTTTTTGGGACGGAGTCTCGCTCTGTTGCCCAGGCTGGAGTGCAGTGGCAGGATCTCAGCTCACTGCAAGCTCCGCCTCCCAGGTTTACGCCATTCTCCTGCCTCAGCCTCCCCAGTAGCTGGGACTACAGGCGCCCGCCACCTTGCCCGGCTAGTTTTTTGTATTTTTTTTAGTAGAGACGGGGTTTCACCGTGTTAGCCAGGATGGTCTCGATCTCCTGACCTTGTGATCCACCCGTCTCGGCCTCCCAAAGTGCTGGGATTACAGGCTTGAGCCACCACGCCCGGCCCATTTGTGAATTCTTTACTAGATAAATGAGACTTTAGAGGCAAGAGACCATAAACATATGCCAATGCTGAATGTTATCATTATCATTTAATAAAGAAAAATTAAAGAAATAGAAAGATTTTCCCAAGTGGATGTTAGCAGGTCTTCTAGAAATAAACAAACACAAATTGGAGGTCCAGTCCTCTTTCCAGCAAACTTAACTGAAAGTATATGGAACTAGCTAGAGACAGACTAGATTTGGACAAGTGAAACCCTCAGATGCAAATCTTTTTCACAGTTTCAATAATCACCCTTCTAGATTGTTCAGGAGCAATCTCTAGAGCAGCATTTCTAAAAAGATATGCATATGAATCATCTGGGGGATCTCATTAAAATGCAGATACTGATTCTGCAGGCAAGGGGTGGGACCTGAGATTCTGAATTTCAAATAGGCTCCCAAGTAACGATTTGGCTGCAAATTTTGAATAGCAAGGGGCTAGAGGTCCTGTCATCTCCATCACAAAAGCTATCCCAGAGATGGCAGTATTTCAGCATTTTTACTATACTCAGGATTTTGAATCCAGAAGTTTTTTTTGCCAGATAAACTCAATATCTGGTGTGGAAAATCTGGCTGTCTTACCAGGGCATGCCATGAATGAGTGTTTCTTCACATCACAGTAAACAGTAACACTTGCCTCATTTAAGAAAAAGAAGGGGATAAACAAAATTTGACAATATTTGGTAACCTTCACCATCTTGAAGTCTGATGGAATTTTAATGAAGCAAATTCAAAATAGTCTCAAATAACCAGCAGATATTGTTCATGTCCTAATGTTTTGCAATTCTGTGGGCAAAAAGTATTATGTATCTGGAAAATAAGACAACTAATTTTTTTGCTGCAGCCAGAAGATTAATACAACATAGGAATAAAAATGATGATAATGACAATAGCAATTAATAGTTTCAAGCACTTATGTTCCAGGCACATGCTAAGCACTTTGCTTACACTATATCTCATTTAATCCTCGTAACAATCTTATGATAGAAATATCATTATGTCTAGTTTTTATGATAGAAAACTGAGACTCAGTGAAGATAGGTTACTTGCCCAATTATTTACCAAATAAAACTGAGACCTGAACCCAAGGTTGCCTAACCCCCAAGCCCCTGCTCTTCACCATTACATTAAACGAGTGTTTTCATTGCAAATACTGAAGCAGCACCTTGTGAGAATTAAATTAAAGATGAATTAAATTTCATCTACCCCAATGGAAAGACAACTATATCATAAGGCCGTATCAAATAAACTACAGGCTTTAAAAAAATAAAGTTAAGAGTATTGATTTTCTTGATTAAAGACATAAATCAAGTTGGTTAAAATCAAATACTCCAGATTGTAAAGTTAATTGTTCAAAAACCATCTGGACAGATTCACTATTTTCCTCAACAAAGGGTGATCTGTTAATTACACGTACTGAAAGGCTACACAGGTTAAATGTTCCAATCCAGAAAGACGGGACAGTCTCACAAACCAGGCTAATAATGTCACCATTTCAAAAGCTGGGGATGTCCTCAAAGCAAACAGCAAGTAGCACTCCAGGTGTCCATTCAGCTCCCCATAGCAGAGAGCCCCGGGCAACACAGAAAGAATCCCAGCCAAATGGCCTCCTGGCTTCACCATAGGGGCAATTCACTTCTTGAATTCCTCTAAACACTTACTTCAGTGGGAAACCAAGGCAAACACATTTGTAGTGGTTCTCACCAAAGAGGGACAACCACTTAGGTGAAATATGAGGGAAAGCAGGTAAGATGGTCTTTATATATTATGATATTGGAAATATAATTCCCTAGAAAATATGTACTTCTGAGAGTACCAGCATACATTTTATGTTTTAACAGTACAATACAATTCTATTTATTTGATCTAAGTAAATATGTAATAATATCCAGTTCAACTGATTCTACAAATGAAATGCCCTAAACACTTGTCTTTGGAAAATACGGCTACACACACACACCCACACACACACACTTTATCTATATACCTATTATGTATAGATACACATATATACACTTATTGTGTGCAGATATACTTATTATATATCTGTATATGTCTACAATTTTCTATACCACTGTATATTATACTATTGTGGATACACACATGAATATATACAATATGCAAATTGCCCTCATGTGGACAATGTGGGGGAAATGTCCATATGCCACAGTTAAGTCTTCTTTCTGTCCCTTTTCTCTATGCTGGGAGGGTATTCAATTTCAGTAGATCACCAGACCTGTGGTCCTAATATACATTTCCCACAAAGGGCTTTTGAATTTGTTGGATCTACCTGCCACAGTTCTTAACATTTCTCTCACTCTGTGCTCAGAGAGAACTCTCCAAGGTACTCTTGTAAGTAAGTCATGTGACTTTTGTCAGCGTGTACTGTTATTCAATCCCTCTACTGGGATTTAAAATCTGAAAGTCATATTTTACGGAAATCTTTCAAGTTGTCATGTTTGTACAAGTTAGATATTTTTAAAGACCTGTTTCTTACATTATCTTTGTTTTTCCCATGACTATTGGCCTTTGGGATCCCCTGTGGCCACTCTTTGGCTATGGACTTCCTCAAATGCCCAGCAATTCTTCCTTGTCTGTTCATATTCATAAATGAAGATCTATGAGTACTGGCAGCCTGATGAGATATCTCAGTAATTTTTAAGATCTCGCTTTGATTTACTTGGGGATCTCCTCCTAAGTAGATGCCGCTGAAAGCTGTAGGCAGCCTTACCGTGGAGTTAGTGAGAAATGGATGAGAAAAGAATAAAGATATTGATTCAGAGGAGGAACAGTGATGGAAGGTTGAGAGTGTTCTTTGGCGGAGGGCAATGGCTCTGGGGGAGCAGGACAATCTAGTCCAGAATTCAGTTACTTTTGTGCCCACCCACAGGGCACCTTGGGGAATATCCTGTGGTGAGCAGCACCATGACTGGAACTGGAGCCCACACTTCGCTCTGCCTTAAAACCCCTGTCCATGAGTCTGGAGTTCCTCCAGGACTTTTCCATAAGCCTGCTTCCTGCTATGGTGGTATGTGGTCTTCTCAATCCTGAACACTCTGTCAAAACAGCTCTGTCTTCTAGAAATTTCTCAAATTAGGCATCTATTATTGATACCTTGCCCTGTTTACAGTGAGATTGTGCATTTTTACTTATTTTCATACTTATTTTGATTACTTCAATGGAATTTTGTGGGAGCCAGCAAAATAAACACATGAACTTTTCACCATTATGATTTACAATCCTAATTCATTTAGAAATACGTTAATATATGTATATGTATATATGTATGAATGTATATACATATGCATACATATATGTCATGTGTGTGACAAGAAAACAACCAAAATATTGTAACTACATTAATCTATGCATTATACGTTTAAGGAAGACATTATTTTCTTCTTTGTGCTCATGTATTTTCCAAGTTATCAACCACCACTATATACTCCATTTTGTGTTGAGACAGAGTCTTGCTCAGTCGCCCAGGCTGGAGTGCAGTGGCGCAATCTCG
>NW_012116389.1:1053452-1056108 GCF_000951035.1 Colobus angolensis palliatus
ATGGAGTGAGACCCTGTCTTTAAAAAAAAAGAAAAAGAAAAAGGGCCAGGTGTGGTGGCTCACGCCTGTAATCCCAGCACTTCGGGAACCCAAGGAGGGTGGATTACCTGAGGTCAGGAGATCGAGACCATCCTGGCCAACATGGTGAAAACCCATCTCAAAATACATACAAAATACAAAAAATACAAAAATTAGCCAGGAGCGGTGACGGCCGCCGGTAATCCTAGCTACTTGGGAGGCTGAGGCACGAGAATCCCTCAAACCCAGGAAGCAGCGGTTGCAGTGAGCCGAGACCACACTACTATACTCCAGCCTGGGTGACAGAGTGAGACAAAGTCTCAAAAAAAAAAAAAAATCATTTTGAAATATATTTTACTCTGTCACATACAACAGTCAGAAAACAATATTTTGTGTACTGAATTAAAACCTGCCCAGGCCACAAAAAAAGAAAAAAAAATCTATTTTGCCACCCACTCATAGAGTGCAACCTTTAGAAAGGGATTATTTCCATTGCATTTTCATCAGAGACTGGCAAAGAAAAGTGTATCATGTTATTACAGAGCCTGGAAATGTAATGACTTCCAGGTTGCTAAGCAACGCCACAACGTTAAAGGCCCCGGTATCTGTGATCTCTAGAGACACTCTCAAATTTCATTAAAACCTGCTCATAACCATTACACAAAAGATCCATGTGGAGTTTATAAACAGGCTTAGTTTCTTGACATGACAATGAAGGAATTAAAAAAAAAACAAGCAAGTAGCATCAAAACTTTTGTGGAACTTAAAACCAAATATTTTGGAGATGCAATTAATGAAATCCATAATGTTTCCAGAAGTGTTTCATAGAAAGAAACCAAGGACTATCACCTTCAGGGCAAATAAGTGTTTAGTGGGGATTACCAGGCAAGATGGCCAAATAGGAGCAGCTTTGGTCTGCAGCTCCCAGCAAGACCAACACAGAAGGTGGGTGATTTCTACATTTCCAGCTGAGGTACCCAGCTCATCTCACTGGGACTGGTTAGACAGTGGGTACAGCCCACGGAGCGTGAACCAAAGCAGGGTCAGGCATCGGCTCACACAAGAAGTGCAAGGGGTCGGGGAACTTCCTACCCTAGCCAAGGGAAGCCATGAGGGACTGTGCCATGAGGGATGGAGCTATTCGGCCCAGATACTACGCTTTTCCCACGGTCTTTGCAACTTACAAACCAGGAAATTCCCTCAGGTGCCTACAGCACAAAAGCCCTGGGTTTCATGCACAAAACTGAGCAGCCAAGCTAGCTGCAGGAGTTTTTTTAAAACCCCAGTGGTGCCTGGAATGCCAGCAAGACAGAACTGTTCACTACCCTGAAAAGGGGGCTGAAACCAGGGAGCCAAGTGGTCTTGCTCAGTGGATCCCACCCCCATGGAGCCCAGCAAGCTAAGATCCACTGGCTTGAAATTCTCACTGACAGCACAGCAGTCTGAAGTGGATCCTGGATGCTTGAGCTTGGTGGGGAGAGAGGCATCCACTATTACTGAGACTTTAGTAGGTGGTTTTCCCCTCACAGTGTAAACAAAGCCGCCTGGAAGTTTGAACTGGGTGGAGCCAGAGCCCACTGCAGCTCGGCAAGGCTGCTGTGGCCAGACTGCCTCTCTAGATTCCTCCACTCTGGGCAGGGCATCTCTGAAAGAAAGGCAGTAGCTCCAGTCAGGGTATTATAAATCAAACTCTCATCTCCCTGGGACAGAGCAACTCGGGGAAGGGGCAGCTGTGGGTACAGCTTCAGCAGACTTAAACATTCCTGATTGCCGGCTCTGAAGAAGCAGTAGTTCTCCAAAGGGAGCAGCGGTTCTCCCAGCACAATCCTCAAGCTCTGCTAATGGATGGTCTGCCTCCTCAAGTGGGTCCCTGACCCCCATGCCTCCTGACAGGGAGATACCTCATGGCAGGAGTCAACAGACACCTCACATAGGAGAGTTCCGGCTGACATCTGGCAGGTGCCCCTCTGGGAAAAAGTTTCCAGAGCAAGGAGCAGGCAGCAATCTTTGCTGTTCTGCAGCCTCTGCTGGTGATACCCAGGCAAACAGTGTCTAAAGTGAACCCCCAGCAAACTCCTACAGATGAGCAGAAGAAGGGCTTGTTAAAAGAAAAACTAACAAACAGAAAGCAATAGCGTCAACATCAACAAAAAGGATGACCACGCAAACACTCCATCTGAGGGTAACCAATAGCAAAGACCACAGGTAAATAAATCCACAAAGATGAGGAAAAACCAGTGCAAAAACGATGAAAATTCCAAAAACCAGAATGCCTCTTCTCCAAATGATCACAACTCCTTGCCAGTGAGGAAACAAAACTGGATGGAGAATGAGTTTGATGAATTGACAGAAGTAGGCTTCGGAAGGTGGGTAATAATAAACTCCTCCGAGCTAAAGAGCATCTTCTAACCCAGTGCAAGGGAGGTGAGAACCTTGATAAAAGGTTGGAGGAATTGCTAACTAAAATAACCAGTTTAGAGAAGAACATAAATGACATGATGGAGCTGAAAAACACAGTACAAGAACTTCATGAAGCATACACAAGTATCAATAGCCAAATCAATCAAGCAGAAGAAAGGATATCAGAGATTGAAGATCAACTTAATGAAAAATAAAGCATGAAGACAAGATTAGAAAA
>NW_012116389.1:1056158-1056497 GCF_000951035.1 Colobus angolensis palliatus
AGTATCAATAGCCAAATCAATCAAGCAGAAGAAAGGATATCAGAGATTGAAGATCAACTTAATGAAAAATAAAGCATGAAGACAAGATTAGAAAAGAAAATGAAAAGGAACAAACAAAGCCTCCAAGAAATATGGGACTATGTGAAAAGACCAAACCTACATTTGATTGGTGTACATGAAAGCGATGGAAACAATGGAACCAAGTTGGAAAACACACTTCAGAATATTATCCAGGAGAACTTATCCAATGTAGCAAGACAGGACAACATTCAAATCCAGGAAATACAGAGAACACTACAAAGATGCTTCTCAAGAAGAGCAACCCCAAGAAATACAATA
>NW_012116389.1:1059167-1059494 GCF_000951035.1 Colobus angolensis palliatus
AAAAAAGACAAAGAAGGGCATTACATAATAGTAAAGGGATCAATGCAACAAGAAGAGTTAACTATCCTAAATATATATGTACCCAACACAGGAGTACCCAGATTCATAAAGCAAGTTCTTAGAGACCTATAAGGAGACTTAGACTCCCACACAATAATAGTAGGAGACTTTAACACCCCACTGTCAATATTAGACAGATCAATGAAATAGAAAATTAATAAGGATATTCAGGACTTGAATTCAGCTAGGGACCAAGCGGATCTAAATCACATCTACAGAACTTGCCACCCCAAATCAACAGAATATACATTCTTCTCAGCACCACAT
>NW_012116389.1:1060160-1060731 GCF_000951035.1 Colobus angolensis palliatus
AAAAAAAAAAAAGAAGCCCAGGACCAGACAGATTCACAGCTGAATTCTACCAGAGGTGCAAAGAGAAGCTGGTATCACTCCTTCTGAAACTATTCCAAACAATAGAAAAAGAGGGACTCCTCCCTACCTCATTTTAAGAGGCCAGCATCATCCTGATACCAAAACCTGGTAGAGACACAACAAAAAAAGAAAATTTCAGGCCAATATCCCTGATGAACATCAATGTGAAAATCCTCGATAAAATACTGGCAAATGGAATCCAGCAGCACATCAAAAAGCTTATCCACCATGATCAAGTTGGCTTAATCCCTGGGATGCAAGCCTGCTTCAACATATGCAAGTCAATAAATGTAATCCATCACATAAAAAGAACCCATGACAAAAACCACATGATTATCTCAATAGAGGCAGAAAAGGCCTTTGGCAAAATTCAACACTACTTCACACTAAAAACACTCAATAAACTAGGTATTGACGGAACATATCTGAAAACAATAAGAGCTATTTATGACAAACCCATAGCCAATATCATACTGAATGGGCAAAAGCTGGAAACATTCCCTTTGAAAAC
>NW_012116389.1:1065183-1121107 GCF_000951035.1 Colobus angolensis palliatus
CCAGAATCTACAAGGAACTTAAAGAAATTTACAAGAAAAAAACAAACAACCCTATCAAAAAATGGGCAAAGGATATGAACAGACACTTTTCAAATGAAGACATCTATGCGGCCAACAAACATGTGAAAAAAAGCTCATCATCTCTGATCATTAGAGAAATGCAAATCAAAACCACAATGAGATACCATCTTGTGCCAGTTAGAATGGCGATCATTAAAAAGTCAGAAAACAACAGATGCTGGAGAAGATGTGGAGAAATAGGAACATGTTTACATTGTTGGTGGGAGTGTAAATTAGTTCAACCATTGTGGAAGACAGTGTGGTAATTCCTCAAGGATCTGGAACTAGAAATACCATTTGACCTAGCAATCCCTTTACTGAGTATATACCCAAAGGATCATAAATCATTCTACTATAAAGACACATGCACACATATGTTTATTGTTTATTACACCACTATTCACAATAGCAAAGACTTGGAACCAACCCAAATGCCCATCAGTGATAGACTGGGTAAAGAAAATGTGGCACATTTACACCATAGAATACTACGTAGCCATAAAAAGAATGAGTTCAAGTCCTTTGCGGGGACATAAATGAAGCTGGAAACCATCATTCTCAGCAAACTAACACAGGAACAGAAAACCAAACACCGCATGTTCTCACTCATAAGTGGGAGTTGAACAATGAGAGCATACGGGCACAGAGAGGGGAATACCACACACCAGGGCCTGTGGAGGGATGGGAGGCAAGGGGAGGGCTGGCATTAGGAGAAAGACCTAATGTAGATGACGAGTTGATGGATACAGCAAACCACCATAGCACATGTATACCTATGTAATAAACCTGCACATTCTGTACATGTGTCCCAGAACTTAAAGTATTTATTTTTTAAAAACAGTGAAACAAGAAAAAAAAGTGTTCAGTATCCTAAAAAATATATGTACTGTATGGAACTCTGAAACTTTCTTTGGAGAATGGATAAAAATATTATATGTATAAATTGGAAATGGAAGCAGAATAATTTGAAATGAGAGAGTTAATCATTATTGCTTCAAGGAGGGTCATGATAGCAGCATGCTTTCAATTGAAAAAGGAAATCAAGATGCCATGAGAAATAATTCTCAGGAACACTTTCAAAACATTTCCTTTAACAATGGTGTTGGAAAAGACTAATCCCTGAAATAGAAAATGTTAAACAAGCCTCAATAACAATTTCATAGCCATCACTGGGATACTGGTCTAGGAAGTCTGGCACAATTGTCTAAAATGCCAATGAGACCTGATCTGTGACATATGTGTGGGGCACCAACCCTTGCCCAGCCATCTCCTAAATGTTCTAAGCAGAAATACTGGAAGGAGACCATGTGGTTTAGCTCAACCTTACTCATCACAACTAGAAGCCAAAAATATTTTTTATTTATTTATTTTTTTTTATTTATTTTATTTTATTTTTATTTTTTCTGAGATGGAGTCTTGCTCTGCCGCCCAGGCTGGAGTGCAGTGGCAGGATCTCAGCTCACTGCAAGCTCCGCCTCCCGGGTTCACGCCATTCTCCTGCCTCAGCCTCCCCAGTAGCTGGGACTACAGGCGCCCGCCACCTTGCCCGGCTAGTTTTTTGTATTTTTTTTAGTAGAGACGGGGTTTCACCGTGTTAGCCAGGATGGTCTCAATCTCCTGACCTCGTGATCCACCCGTCTCAGCCTCCCAAAGTGCTGGGATTACAGGCTTGAGCCACCGCGCCCAGCCTAAAGGCAAATTCTTAAATAGAAACTATGTATGCATGTGGGATCATAGGTTTGCTATGCTAAATGGGTAGTGAGAGTGGCAGAGGATACGTATTACATATTTATTTTCAATTCCTTAGTTCCCAGAAAGTCTGATTGATTAGGGAAGCCCAAGTCTTTAGGGGCATAAACAAGTGCACTGATAAATTGATGAGTAGTTGGCTCTCACGTGGTCACATACCAAAGTGAAGAAAAAAATTAAAATCTTGCAAAACATGTGAGATTTCATAAAATCAGTGCCAGTGATGATAGAAGAATTACACCAAAGTCTTTGATGAGTGAGGGTCTGACAGATAAACACAAAACTAGATGATTAACAGTTGGAGGAGAAAATCTCTTCAAGGGTGAAGACAAGACAATTCAAAAGGGAATACTAGTTTGAACAGCAAGGGAAAACTGAGGAAGATCTTACATAGTTTTACAATAAGAGACTCATTTTTATGATGGGGCTGGAAAGGTTAAGTATGAAGAATGTCATAACATGCCATTATGCAATTTTGATAATGTGAAAGATGATATACAAGGAAGTTTAGAATCACTGGTAAAGCCCCAAGTGATGGAGCAAAAAGGTCCACCTACAGGCCTTCTTACCATACCCTCAGAGTAAGACTGCATCTCTGCTGATTCCCAAGAGCAGGGACATAGGGAACACAGGCCTTCTGGGTGGGGGTCACCTCTGTCCTGGCGGGAGTCAGGAGTTGTCCCAGAACTATTCAGGCTCCAGCAAGGCTCACTCACAGCCTCACCCATCCAGTTGGCCTGGGACAGTCAAGGCCAATCTCATTCCTCATTGTGTCCAAGTTTATGTAGGTCGCCATGTAAAGCCCAGGCCCCCCAGGTCAGCCTTCTTCCCCTGGGCTCTCATCTCTATGAGGCTCTGTATATCCTATATTCTGATTCTCAACTTCACCCCTCCTCTTGAATCCCTTCTACTCACTGTGTCTTTTGGACAGAGGCACCAGCAAGACCTCCTTTATCCTCAGTCTCTTCCCAGGATGCGCCTTTCACTTTTTTTGCTGTAACTGAAACTGGGCTTTTCCCTCGTGATATGCTCCTCTTGCATGTGTCTTTCATACCCCTGAGCTGCTGGGCCCGGAGAAGCCTCCTTGGTTCTCACAGAAGCTTCCTGGTCATTCTCCACCCCTCCTCCATGCATCCCCTGCCCCTCTGCCCCCAGCTTTAAATCTTATGTCACCAGAGAACACCTTCTACTCTTACCTGTGGCAGTTATCTGTGGATTATCAGGTCGCTCACACTCCCATTCCCCAGCTCACTGTCAGTGTCTTCAACACCACCCTTATCAAGCGCTTGGTCATTTCAAAGTCCACAGAGAGGGTCCTTCCAAAACTACTCATTTCTTTGGCTTTCCCTCCAGTGATCTTGTCCTCCTCCACACTTGATTCACTCCCCTTGTTTTAACCTACACCTGGTCACTGCCATTAACTGGCAACCTCCGGAATCTACATTCAAGCATTCCACATTCCGATACCATTCTGCTCTAGTCCAGACCTCTCTCTGTTGGAATTCCAGGCCTGTAGAGCCAACTGCCAGCTTGCCATTTCCAGATGGATGTCCAACAGGCATCTTAAATGTAAAATGTTCAACTGAGCTCCTGGTTTTCTCTCTGCCCTCAAATCAGCTCCTCCTACAGTTTTAGCCATCTCAGCCAATTTTAGGCCAAAATTGGAATCATCTTTGAGTATTTCTTTCATAGTCTCCAACTAATATGTCAGCAAATTCTATTGGTTCTGCTTTCAAGATATATCCAAAATATAACCACTTTTTACTCCCTCCAAGTCATGATCGGGACTCTCTCGATATAGCAGCCTCCTGACATATATCTCTTATCCTTCATCCTCTTTGATGACTACTCTCAGTGCAGCAGCCAGACTGTCTATCCCTTCAGCTCAAAACCCTCCAAAGGCTTCCACTTCATTGGGGATAAAGGCCAGTGTTTACAAGGGTTTACAGGGCCTTTGTAACCTCTTTCCTCCATGACACCCTTCCCTGTTGTCTCCCTCACATCCTGTGTGTCTCCTTCTTACCCAGTTTGCTCTGGACACAGGGGCTTCCTTATAGTCCCTAGAACATACCATGGATATACCTGCCTTGTGGCCTTAGCACTTGCTATTCCTCTGCTCCAAACACTCCCTGGCTGCTTTCTCTACTTCTTTCAGTCTTTACTCAGATGTCATCTCAGAGAGGCCTTCCCTAGTCACATTATCTAAAAGCTGCAAATAGCCTGCTATCTTTTCTATTTTCCTTTCTCTCTTTATTTTTCTTCTTAGTGCTTTCCCTACGTAAAATACGACATAGTTTACTTAATAAATGTGGCTATCATGTCACTTTCTTAGCAAGCTCCATTAGAGCAGGGTTTTCTGTCTGTCTTGTTCCCTGCTGTATCCCCAACATTGAGAACCATGGGTGCCACAGAGCAGTCACTCAATATTTACTTGTTGAGTGAGTGGTCACTCTGTCTTACTGAGGACTTTTTCTGTGTGGTACTGAAAAATGCTGAACACCTCATTAGAATGACTTCATAACATTGTTAAAAGACAAATTAAATTCACTTTGATAAATGTTAGTTTCATATTTTGAGATTAAATCCCAATGAAACTTTTTGTCATTATGTACCGTAATTGTTAGATTGCCAGTTTAAATGAATCTACATTAAGTGGTTAGTTTTCCATTATCACTTATTCTGGAACAAAAAGGAACTCCTGTGTTATCAAATAATATACCTAAACCTTGGAGTAGTTCTGTTGACTGAATTCAAGATACTAGTTTACAAAAAAACAAGAGTCATATTTTACATGATATGATTCAATTCAACTCATCTAACAGCTTGAACTTAAAATATTCTCTTGGATAAATATTGTAATTACCAACTGAACTGTTCTCTTTATATTTTTCTGTGATTAATTAAAACCTGATACCAAACTCTGGTTATTTTCTTTATATATAGGCTATCTACCTAGAAACAGTCTTGCTAAGGAAAGAGATATATTCCTATGAACATAATGTGGATATTAGTTATTGTTTATTTCAATTGATGGAATTCATTTCTTAAAATTAATATATATTAAAGAAAAATTGTATTTAAATTATTTAAAAAACAAAATTTAAAAACATTTAATGTAGGTATTCATAACAGAAGGTCCCTCAAAAAATTGCCATTGCTGTTTACAAACACAAGGCAGTATTTTTCTTTCTTTTTTTTTTCTGAGACAGAGTTTCACTGTGGTCGCCCAGGCTGGAGCGCAATGGCGTGATCTCGGGTCACTGCAACCTCCACCTCCTTGGTTCAAGCGATTCTCCTGCCTCAGCCTCCTGAGTAGCTAGGATTACAGGCGCCTGACACCACGCCTGGCTAATTTTTATATTTAAGTGGAGACAGGTTTTCACCATGTTGGCCAGGTTGGTCTCGAACTCCTGACCTCAGGTGATCCACCTTCCTCGGTCTCCCAAAGTGCTGGGATTACAGGCGTGAGCCACCATGCCTGGTCTGGAAGTATTTTTCAAACATATTCATTCTAATACTTAACTTGCTTTAAATGCTCATTGTTCTGAGACTGGTTTTGTTAAGGGCATGACATTAAAGACATCCCAAATTACCAAAGGAATCTGTAGCATTCTGCACAGCAAAAGCTGCACAGTGAAGTTGGTGATGGTCAAAATGATTACTAAGCATCAGGAAAATACCGTAGGAACTTACAATTACTATTATTTGAACCAGATAATAATTCCCTTTAAATGGAAATATTCACGGGTTGAATAACTAAATGGTCCCTCACAGTGAGCTTTCTTTTGTGTTTCTCCCACCACTTCCCTTGGTTCTCAGGAGGCTGCAGAGCGCAAAGCACCAGGGACTCTTAGCTTTTTACTTACAACTTATACTGGGCAGATTCTCAATGAATTAATATCATAGAAGGAAGCAGTATTCCCAGCAACTCTTCTCTCTTTTTGAGAGTTATTATATCTGTTACCAAGAAAAGTAGATTGGTCTTTTCCACATTTTAAACATTTCCCCTCAGGCATTAAAATGAACCATTTTGCTCCATAAATATTATCAAATTTTTATAGTTTTTACCCTTTACTTTAAAAAGTCAATGTGGGAAATAGGAATATTCACACAGTTCCAATGCATCTCTCCAAGCTTGCCTTAGTGATTGCAAGGGAAACACACACCTGCATAGTGGAGACATGTGGCAGGTGCCCTCTTAACCAAGCAATTAACATCACTTAGCATCACTAAAAGTGGAGATGACTGACATCACATGCTTCTTAATATGATACAGTATAAGGGGCCACTATCAATGGGACATTGTGACCCAAAATATCATGAGGAAACAATCATTCTACTCTCCAGAGTATGGGATATTCCATAAGACAATCAATTTC
Source organism: Colobus angolensis palliatus (assembly GCF_000951035.1). Classification (NCBI taxonomy): domain Eukaryota; kingdom Metazoa; phylum Chordata; class Mammalia; order Primates; family Cercopithecidae; genus Colobus; species Colobus angolensis. Next base: position 1,071,372 of record NW_012116389.1, read on the forward strand.
ATAAGAGAAAAAAACAAGATTCTCCTAGATTAAAAGAGATAAGGAAACAATAATAAATTCAGTATGTGAGCCTTGGTTGGAATGTGGCTTAAAAACAAAAGACTACAACAGTCATTTTTTGATAACTCATAATACCAGCATTTTGGGAGGCTGAGGCAGGCGATCACTTAAGCCCAATTCAAGACCAGCCTGGACAATATAGCGAAACCCTATTTCTGTTCTTCTGAGATCAGATGAGATCGGGTGCATTCAGGGTGATATGGCTGTAGAGCCTGTCTATATATATATATATATATATTTTTTTTTTTTTTCAAGACAGAGTCTCGCTCTGTCACCCAGGCTGGAGTGCAGTGGCGTGATCTCGGCTCACTGCAACCTCTGCCTCCCAGGTTCAAGCAATTCTCCTGCCTCAGCCTCCTGAGTAGCTGGGAGTACAGGCACCCGCCATCATGCCTGGCTACTTTTTGTATTTTCAGTAGAGATGGGGTTTCACCATGTTAGCCAGGTTGGTCTTGAACTCCTGACCTCAGGTGATCTGCCCACCTCAGCCTCCCAAAGTGCTGGGATTACAGGTGTTAGCCACTGCACCCAGCCTTTATTTTTTAAAAAAGAAAATTAGCTGGGCATGGTGGTGCATGCCTGTAGTACCAGCTACTTGGAAGGCTGAGGTGAGATAGTCAATTGAGCCCCTGAGGTCAAGGCGGCAGTCCCCATGAGGGCACCACTGCATTCCTGCCTGAACAACAGAGTGAGACCTTGTCTCAAAAAAAAAAAAAAGAAAAGTATTAAGTAGATATTAATGATATGAAATTGTTAATTTTCTTAGTTGTGATAATGGTATTATGGTTAGAGACCAAGTGTCATGATGTCTTCACTTTCACATGATTTAGAAAACACATACACACAACAGAAATATGGTAAAATGATAATTCTTAATTCTTGATTACACAGGTGCTCATCCTATGATTCTTTCATCTTTTCTTGGATTTTGAGACTTTTTATAATAAAAAGAAGAGTAAAAGTATCATCAATGGCAATAGAAATCTGAAAGAGCAGAAGACGCTATAGAGAGAGCAGGGAACAAATTTTATGTGCTAGGATTACAGAAAGGGAGTAGGGGACCTGAATCTCTTTAGAAAAGAAATCATAACAGAAGGAAAATTATGCTGCACAGGGGCTACAAATGACAGATTGGAAAAAAAAATAGGAAGGGAAGGCAACCAGCCTGGGCAACAGAGTGAAATTATGTCTCTAAAATTAAAAAGAAAATTCATATCACAACTTGGTACGCACAGCCACATGTGCAAACAGATGCAGAAAAAGGGAAAAAAGTTTCACATATCCTGTGAACAATACATTAAGATTTGTTATTCTGTTCTATTTCATTTTTATTTAAATAACAAATGCTGCACTGTGAAACTTTAAATTGCTTTCAGTGGATCATGATGTGTAGTTGGAAAAACACAAATCTCAATCAACTTGCTTGCTTTGTCAGGAGTGAAACTTAGAGAGGTTGCGTCTTGTCTATGGCAGTACAAGTAGTTGACTGAAGAGCTGAGATTGGAACTCAGGGCTATGGGCTCCTAGGCCACATTCTTTCTATTCCACTAAGCTGACTTTCACATTGTTTTATCTTTAAAACACACATGAAACTTTTCAACCTCCTTAACTGACAATATTTTCCAAATCTCAAACCTGGATGCTTATTATTATCCTTTATACTATTTCTGGGAAGAAATATACTGTATTCAGCCATTCAGGTCATAAACTTCATGAGAGCAGAGGGGTTGCCTGTCTTGTTCTTCATGTATTATACCTTCAGCACTTCCATGTTTGGCTCATAACAGATGCTCAATATACTACTGCTGAACGAATTAATGACTCCACTCTTGTGGATTTAGCTATTATCTCAATATTGACAACTCTTATATACATATTCCTTTGTTTTTACAACTAGAATCTAATTTTGCATTTCATTTTGTGGCCTTTTATATTCATCCACCCTAATTTTCAAACACCAGATCACTTTTTCAAGGTGGTATTTGTCATTTTTAACTGAACATGTGTAAAATTAAACTTACCATATTAAATGGGTTTTTCTCTACCTCTACTGAAGGTACTAATTACATTCCAGGTATTTGGATTAGGAATTTCCATGAAGTGGGGTCCACAAACTCCAGTTTTCTCAAAAGTCAGGCAGGAAACAAATGTTTGAATCAATTGAGTATAAGAACAGAGGGAGAATTGGAACTATAGCCAAACCAGAGAACCCAGAACCACCTAAAACTTTTGTTGACCCTTTGTGTTCAATTTGTGGTCCACGAATCTAGAGCCAAACTTAGCTCACATTCCCCTGCCTCAGAGACCTATACTCAATCAGACCTGGTTGATTTTTCCTATTCAATGCCTCTTGCAATGGTTCTGGATCATACATCCTTATACGGAATCAAACTGCAGATACTAGGAGGAGAACCCAAGTGAGGAGGAAAGTAGAGAGCTGATGTGTGGGGAAATGAGACATGTTCAGATGGATCTTAAGGAAGCTTTCTCTGTCACATCCTGTGACATGTGATCTTGTCGATACCTATGGGAAAGATCTATATATTTCCTCAACGCTCTTGAGGTGGACTATCATTTTATCAATAGTAACACTGAGGTCTGAGTCCTGAGAAGGACTGGCTATAAATGACTCTGTTCCACTAGCCATTTTCTGAATCTGCCTTGCTCAAAATCTCAGGAATATCTCTTCAGGGAATTATGTAAAAATTTGAGGCACTATATTTCTTTTGTTTTAATAGACTTTTTAAAAAATTGGCAAATAATTATTGTACATATTCATGAGGTACACAGTGATGTTTCAATACATATAATGTATAGTGGTCAGATCAAGGTAATTAGGATATCTATCATTTAAAACATTTATCATTTATTTGTGTTGAAAATGTTCAATATCTTTCTCTAGCTCTTTGAAACTGTGTTTTACTATTAACTATAGTCATCCTACAATGGTATAGAGTGCTAGGACTTATTCCTCTTATTTGGCTGTAATTTTGTATCCTTTAACAAATCTCTCCCTATCCTTCCTCCCATGCCCCTTCCCTTCCCTTCCCGGCCTCTAGAATCCTCTGTTTTACCTTTTACTTCTATGAGAGCAACATTTTTTAGCTTCCACATATGAGTGAGAACATGCGGTGTTTATCTTTCTGTGCCTGGCTTATTTCATTTAACATAATATCATCCAGTGCCATCCATGTTTCTTTTCTTTGTTGGAAAGATACAACAAAATCATTCAAAGAGTTCCCAAATTAACTTGCAAACCCTATGGCAATCAGTGGCAGAGAATGCCTCTAGAGTGGAACTGCAAATGGGTGTGTATGGATTCAATAAAAGATCTCTTTCAGAAACGCTTAAGAGCATCCTCTCAGGGTTTTAGGAAATCTTCTAAAAAACTAGATTTCAAAAAATTGATTAAATTTACGTTTAACTCATTTGGGTGCATAGTGTTTCTCTTAGAAATTTTACTGGTTTTACATCAATCCCCATTCTTTTCTCCTTTAAGAATACAAGTCAAGAATAGAAGGTCTTAACCACAAGAAAAATAGGAGGGAGAGAGGTATAATTTCACCTTTTTATTATACCTCAAGGAATATTTCTTTACTTTTCTAGGAGAAACAGTGCCTCTTCTGATGCTAAATTCTACAACCCAACCTGGTGCTAACATATTAAAAGAATGGCTGCAGAATTCCTAGTTTCCTCATCTGGTCTCTTTAAAAATGTAATGACTCTGTACATAAAGAAATGTTATATTACACTCATTTTCAGCAACATAACATGCCTGTTCTCATGTGGAATGAGAGGGGCCGGTGACCTATATGAGAATTCAGAAGGAAAATGATAGTGAGCACAGCAAGACTTTCTGAGGACCACAGGGTAAAGATTCTTCATGGAACAGATATTTGTAACAAATCCTTAATACTATTCATCTTCAGAGAGTTATTGCAAATCACACTCCTTCCACCTCTGCTGCACCAGGTAGATGGGTGAGAAGGCAACAGGGAGTTAGTAACGTCAGCATATTACAGTCACCCTCCCATGGACTATTTTTCTGCTTTCAGAGAGAAGTTGATAGCATATATTTAAGCCAATTTTAGGCACAGAACAAATTTGTGGTGGTTCGTGTGTAGTCAATATTTTGAGTGTTGGAGTAAGCTAGCTTTAATTAAGAGACAAGTAGCTAATCTACAATCATTGCCCTGGGAAAACTCCCATTGATATCCAGTTTAAGGGAAAGGTAAACTTGGGAGACATCTGAAGGAGTTCTATCACATTTTTAAAGCTAAAGCAGAAAGTATAATTATAAAACCTCCCAACTTCCTGTTAAATTACAGCAGATAATTAAATCGTTAGGTTTCTTCAACATTCTCTGGATGTTCTAAATACAGATTAAATAAGAAAGAGCACCCTAGAGGCAAAACATATCCCATCTCTATTAGCAAAAATTAAATGTTCTATTTCTTTAATTTGTTAGTGAAAATTATAGCTTTAGAAAGTGACTGTCACAAGATTGGGACTTTAAACAGAAAAGTCAAGAGTCCAGGACCCTTTCTGTAATTCACAGGGAAGGATCTGCCACATGATTCCCCAAGATGATTCTCTAACAACCATGGTTTACCAGTCACTGACATGCTCATTACCTGTAAATTATGGAGTCAAACATATCTTGGGCTTGCCCTCTGAATCCATCCAGACTTGTTCAGCTTTGGGCACAGGAGTCCACTCTTCCATCAGGGTTTTAAAAGAGGTGACCCTATCAGCTTAGAATACTCTTCTTTTTAGATGTGCTCCTGGTGGGAGTGGGTACTTAATGAATGTCCTCTAACTAGGTCCTCAGGGAACTTGTCTTTTCCTCCCTAACTTCTTACGGTCAAGAAAATGCATTTGTCAGGCCTCCTTAATCCAATTACTGGCACCAGGTAATAAATCTAGAATGCCTCTGTATCTCTATGGAATCTGATTCTTCTGCTCCAGTGAGCCGAGCCTAAGAGTTGGGTCTCCTCAAAGTCACAGGAAATTTTTGCATGTGTTCCTTATATCACTCAAGTTCCTGTCCTTTGTCCATATGCATATCCAATCTCATGCAGTCTTCAGAAACTTGGCAGGGCTACTGTGCAGAAGACTGAAGCTTCAGACTATGGAATAACTAAATGTCTTTTATGGTCCTTCTCAGACTGACCTATGTGTGTCTGCAAAGTACTAACACGAGCTCCCAATATGGACTGAAGACCAAAACTGAACTGCCAATAGCAAAAACGCTGTATTTTATGAACATTCCTTATTCAGCTCAGTAAATGCTAAATACCTATTCTGTGACAGCTACTATGGTAAAGTTTTATTCCACAGTAAGGAAAACTAATTCAATTAAGATGCTGCCGGCAGCCTTTTCTTTCAGAGACCAGAATTTCTTAATTCCATCAACAATGTCTAAACTCTAAATTCTCCTAAAGTTAATGTTCAGTGAAGCTCTGGCTTTTCCTGGCCCATTTCTTATGTCTTCCCAATCTGGCTCCATGGATTTCTGGGTCTTTGCTCAGGATGTGCTTCTTCCTGCTCAGTGTGTAGAATACCAACACATTCTTCCATACTCAGTTTAAACATCATGTCTTGCCAACTTCCTCCCCAGAATGCTTGTTCCTGTGGAACTTTCTTGGCTCCTCCACTGTAGCACTGATTGGATCCTGCTTTGTAATCAAGCTGGTTGCTTCCATGTCTCTCTGGCTAGAGATCCCTGAGGGCAGGGAGCAGCAAGATCATGTCTGTTTCAATATCTCCAGTACAGTGCTTTGCACACAGTCATAACTCTATCTATTACTTGTTTTTCTATGAATAAAAGAATGAATCTCTCAGGTGCTGTCTGGATCAAAGTTCAGTCAAATTCTGCCTGACAAATGCCTGAGGAATTCAGATCAGTCCTTGGCAAAGAAGCAGCCTGGGGCCAGCTACTCTGAAGGAGAATGGGCTGGGGCAATCCAACCTGGGCTTGATACCAGCTCTACCATTCCCTAGTCAGTGGCCTTGGGAACATTACTTAAGCTCCTTAAGCCTTAAGTTATAACCTATAAAATGGGAATGATCTGGGAATAATCACTGGAGCTGTTCTCCAGGGATGCTGTCAAGATTAAAAGAGATTAATGCACCAAAAATCCTAACACAGGGACTACCACACAGTAGTAACCAATAACTGATGAACATCTTTTACACGTCAGACACCATAACATTCTGAAGATACAACAAATAACAAGACCAACCACGTTACCACCCTGGAACAAGGGTAACGTAAAGATAAGAACAGAAAGGAAGTCAACAATTACAAAGCAATGGCCGCCAGAGAATTAAAAACAGAGAACAGAAGGACAAAGAGGAAGGAGGACTAAATCAGTCCAGAAGTATGAGACAGGTGGTATCACACTCCTCTTTGGGTAACCTGCTGCTATTTCTCTTCAAATGTACTAACCTCAGTACAGATGGGGTTACTTTCCAATAAACCCATTATAATGTAAGTCAAAAATGCATTTAGTATACCTAACCTGCCAAACATCATGGCCCAGCGTACCTTAAATGTGCTCAGAACACTTACACTAGCCTACAATTGAGCAAAATCATCTAACACAAAGCCTATTTTGTAACACAGTATTGAGTATCTCATGTAATTTACTGAAGACCATATTGAAAGTAAAAAATAGAATGGTTGTATGGGTACCTGAAATACAGTTTCTGCTAAATGAGCATCAGTTTTTGCACCAATGCAAAGTTGAGAAATCCTAATTTGAACCATGGTAAACTGGAAACCATCTGTATTCCATTTAATTAGAACTGAGCTTCAGGATGGGCAAGTTCACGGCCATAGCTGAGCTGACTGGGGCCCCTAGAATCTCTGATGATATGTTTTATATGACTTGACCCAACATTGACTTACCCAGGGTAAATCAGAAGGTTTTCAGAAGATTTTGAGGCATTTATCACAGATGGCAGGCCTGCAAACATTATGGGCATTCTTGAAAAACTAAAGTAGACATCAAAGAGTTAGAGTGACCTTCACAGGTCCCCTCCAGAAGAGGGTAGAAAACAGTATCTTGGGACTGTCCAGGCTATTTCTGTTATTGTTGCTAAGCAAATACACAGTTGTTTTAATCCCAATCCAGAATGTTTTTGCATCTTACTTCCTAAATACCACACAGAAAGGCTCCATAGTTCTTTGGAGAAATGCCTGATTCCAAGGCTGGAGTAGTAATACAACATGAGCCTGGAATATTACATTATGATTGAAAGCACTCTAGAAAAAAAAAAAAAGAAGACGGAGAATGTCAAAAGACATAGCAGACATCCAAAAGCCATTTCCATTAGCCAAATCTGGGGCAGCCGTGGATTGTAACCCACTGAAAAAATCCATGAGCCAATTCTGATAATAACAGAGATAAGTTTTAAAAAATCAATAAACGGGACAGAAAAGGTAGAACAACACAAATGTCCATCAATGGATCATAACATTTTTAAAATGTGGTATACATATAACAATGGATTCTTAGCCCTAAAATAGGAGGAAATTCTAGCACGTGCTACATCATGAATAAACCTTGAAGCCACTACACTAAGTGAAACAAGCCAGATATAAAAGGACAAATATTGTATAATTCCACTTGTACGAGGTACCTAGAGTAGTCAAATTCATAGAAACAAAGTAGAATGGTGGTTATCACGCACTGGGAGAAGGAGGAGTGGGAAGTTATTGTTTAATAGGCACAGAGTTTCAGTTTGGGAAGATGAAAAAGTTGTGGAGATGGATAATAGTGATGGTTGCACAACAATGTGAATATGCTTAATGCCACTGAACCACATACTTAAAAATAATTCAAGTGATAAATGTTATGCTATATACATTTTACCACAATAAAAAGAAAATAGATGAGCAGCACCAGGATCAACTTCTGTTTTTGCATACAAAGGTAAAAATCACTTGGATTCAACTTTTCTTCCACAAAGCTAAATCTACCAGGCCCTATGAGGAACATCAGATATTATAAAGAAGCCATTTTAAATAGTAAAGCAAACTAAAAGACGGTAGAATCTGTTTATTTCGAACAAGTTGGGGTCTTACTAATTAATCTGTATGATTAATTTGATCAGTGTTTTAGTAAATAACATAACTTATTTCCATAATATCTGCAATTCTAAAATCGAAAAAGCTCTGAAAATCCAAACCTTTTTTCATAAGGTCAAAACACATATTTCATATTGTTCAAAAACACATATGGTAGCAAAACCTGACCTGAACTCACAAGAGCCCATGTTTGGTCTTAATTTACCCCTGCCTGGTGTAAATATTCATACATTTTGCCACAGAAATATTACTGTGCTTATGGTGGCATTGCCTGAGTGTCTCCTATGGCATCATATAATATACAGTATAAGTACCGTGCCAAAAAGATGTGAAAATTCTAAGTTTCAAAAAAAAAAATCTGGTCCTGAATTTCAAAGAAACTATAGATCCCTACAAAATTTAACCATATCAGGTATCAGACCAATAGTTTTTGACATTTTCTACCAAATTCACATTTTTGCCATATCTACAGATCACTTGTATTATTATATTCTCTAGTACTTGTCTTCAGATTGACTCACCTTTTTTCTTTAAATAATTTTTTAAAGAAACATCTCCACTGTAAAAGATGAGAGCTTGAGAGGCCTGCTCTGTTGAAAGGGAAATTCTGAAGGATTAGAGAGGTGTTAAAGACACAACAACAAACTGAGGCTTTTGCCTTGAATAACCAGAAAGACCAATAGAAAATGGAAATGAAATAACTGCCTCACTACGTGATTCCACATCATCTAGTGCTAGGCTGGTGCACCGTCTCTAAAACCTACTCTCCTCAGAAGTATTCATCCCACACTTGGGGAACTGGACTAGACCATCAGAATCCTGCAACTCAGGTAATGACTCTGCTGAGATTAGTAAGTCTTGTTTTGGGGTTGAGGGGAGTCACATCCATACAGCAGCACAATACAGCAGTGAGGGAGTCAATCTCTTTATCTCCCTTCTAGTTCTGTCACCCATCACCTGTCATGCAGGTTCAGCTGGGTCACTCGCAACTGTCTACTTATCAAATTGGTGCAAGTCATTTTGGTACAACTCTCTGGAACATCCACAGCTTCCACCTGCCAAAGGACACCTCAAGGTATTAGGATCTAGAAGTGAACACGGACTGACAAACCAGAAGATGACAGGTGAACAGAACCCCCATCCTTTATTAACTTCAACACTAGCTACTGTAAATAGTGGCCTTCAAAATCAGCAGAGAAAGATTTACTGCAGAAAGAGAATAGGTTTTCAAAAGGACTTTCAAATAGACATCAGCTATATATGCATTTTTAAATAAAATAAGTGAAGAAGAAGGGAAAGTTTTTCCTTACAGTGGAATGCTGGGAATTATAAATGCTGGGGATGAGAAAACATCCATTTTGCAACTACTACAAAATAATAATAACTAACTACACATTGACTAAACCAAGTGATCAAAATTAACATCACCAGTAAGGGGCAAACAGCCACCAAGAGCCTCTGGATGTGATAGATTGAGAAGGACCAATTTACTTCTAGAGTACTCACAAATCGAATCGTGAAGACACATCAAACAGACCCAAACTCAGGGAGATGCTACAAAATACCTGGTCTACACAGGTGGCCAAATGTACCCTCTGACCAGGCCAGACAACAAAAGCTGATGAAGACGCTGCTGCCATGCACAAGGTGGGCCCAGGAGAGGGCAGTTGGTGGCCAGGTGGGAAGAAAAGCAGAGACACTTCTAAGGAGAGGCTGGTAACTGAAGACCCGTCAGATGCACAGCCTCAACAGAGATGTAGAATGCCTGGGCTCTAGTCAGTCGCAGTGAATCAAGATCATGCCACTGCACTCCAGCCTGGGCAACAGAGCTAGGCTCTGTCTCAAAAAATAAAAAAAATAAATAAATGAAAGGAGAATAGGACTACATGCTCACTCAAGCCCCTTCCAGCGTTTCGTTCCAGGGGGAGGAGGCCACGCTGACCCCCAAGGCCTCTGAGGGGGGGAAAAAACCCAACAAAACCTGGCCTATAATCTTCAAAAATATCAGGAAAGACAAAGACTGAAAGACTATTCCAGATTAAAGACACATGCCTACCAAAATACATAATCCTGGACTGTATCCTATATCAGAAAAAAGCTCTGAAAGTTACTGAGACAGCTGACTCAACTAGAATATGGACAGAAGACTGGTAAAGGAATTTTATCAGTGTTAAATTTCCTGATTTTGATTACTTCAGTAACAGAAAATCAATTTTATTTTAGGAAATACATACTTAGCTGTTAAGAGGTACGAGGCACATTGTCTCTAACTTACTCCCAAATGGTTCAGAAAAAATATGTATATATGCAGATGAACGGTATATGACAAATGTCAACAATAGGTGATTAAGAAGAAAGGTGACCCGGAGTTCTTTACCACTCTTGCAAATTTTCTGGAAATCTGAAATTAGGTACAAGAAATGGCTATTCACTGCCCTTGTGGCTGCCAGCAAAGCCACCCAGTGTCCCCAGTTTCTATGTGAACTCACCATTCTTCTGAGAATCCTTAACAGAAGCTTCTGTTCCTTTGGGTCCTCCTTGGATGTCAGCAAATGAGCAAAAATTTCCACATTTTCAGGAGAGAGGCTGTCTGGGTTTTCCCCTCCATACAGCTGAACCAGTATAGACAGGCACTTGGATGAAATGTCGAAAATCTCAGGATCTTCATTAGGAAGCTGAAAATTAACAAATAAATTTTGTTGAAGATGGTATTAGTACTCAAAAAAACATAGTAAAATTTGGCTTGATGGAGGTGTCAGCCTGAGTAGTCTGCTGAATACTTTTTACTTTTCTTTTCTTTCTTTTTTTTGAGACAGGGTCTCACTCTGTTGCCCAGGCTGGAGTACAGTGGTATGATCACATCTCACTCTAGCCTCAACCTCCTGGGCTCAAGTGATCCTCCTGCCTCAGCCTCCTGAGTAGCTGGGAACAAAAGCACACACCACCATCTTGCCCGGCTATTTTTTTTTTTTTTTTTTTGGGTAGAGATATAGTCTCCCTATGTTGCCCAGGCTAGTTTTGAACTCCTGGGTTCAAGGAATTCTCCTTCCTTAGACTCCCAGAGTGCTGGGATTACAGGCATGAGCCACTGCGCCCAGCCTAAATACTTTTTAAAATGCATCTTTTTCAAAGTGTATATAGTTGCTCAAACAAAACTAACAGCACAAAATCAGAAGGTCATATATTCTTCTTTTTAAAAAAGTTTTTTTATTATTTTATTTTTATTGGCACATAATTATACATTTTTATGGGGTATAGTGTGAAGTTTCAATACACATATACAATGTATAATAATCAAATAGGGTAATTAACATATCCTTTACCTCATACATATATCCTTTATTTGTAGTGAGAACATTCAAAATCCTCTCTTCTAGCTATTTTGAAATATACATTATATTATTATTAACTATAGTGCAGTGAAACGCTAGACCCGTATTCCTATTTAATTGTAACTGTACCCATTGACCCGCTTCATAGTAACTCTGTATTTAACCTTTTGAAGAAGTGCCAGACTGTTTTCCAAAGCTGCCACTTGTACCAGCAATGTATGAAAATTCCATTTTCACTAACACTTGTTATTATCTGTCTTTTTAGCTGGAGTTATCCTAGTAGGTCTGGAGGGGTAACTCATTGTGGTTTTCTGACGTACTTCCCTGATGGCTAATGATGAGGGGTACCTTTTCATGTGCTGATTGGCCATTTGTGTATCTTCAGAGAAATGTCTGTGCAGACTCTTTGCCCATTTTAAAAATAGGTCATTTGTCTTTATACAGTTGAGTTCTAAGAGTTCTTTATATATTTTAAATACAAGTTCCTTAACAAATATATAATTTAAAAGTTTTTTTTCCTTTCTGCAAGTTGTCTTTTCACTTTCTTGATATTGTCCTTTGAAGTAAAAAATATTTTTAATTTTGAAAACTCTGTTTTTTTAATACTTGGGTATATGTATGATTTCAGTGACATATATCTAAGAATGTTTTATTTTTGTTTTTTGGGAGACAGCATCTCTCTCTGTCACCCAGGCTGGAGTACAGTGGTACAAACATAGCTTACTGCAGCCTCAACCTCCTGGCTTCAAGCAATCCTCCCACCTCAGCCTCCTGGGTAGCTGGGACCACAGTGGTACACTGTCACACCTGGCTAATTTTTAAATTTTGTGTAGAGACAGGTCTCACCATGTTGCCAAGGCTAGTCTTGAACTCCTGGGCTCAAGCAATCCTCCTGCTTTGTCTTCCCCAAAGTGCTGAGAGTACAGGCAAGAGCCATCACACCCAATCATGCCCATGTTTTCTTCTAAGAGCTTTATAGCTTTAGCTTTTTACATTGAGGTCTTTGATGCCTTTTGAGTTAATTTTTATATATGGTGTAAGTAGAGGTCCAATTTTATTCTTTTGCATGTGAATTAAACTTTTATTTTGAGATATTTGTAGGTTCACATGCAGTTGTAAGAACCAACACAGAGAGATTCCATATATACTTCACCCAGTTTCCCCAATGGAAACATCTTGTATAATAACTATGGCACAGTATCACAGCTCGGACATTAGCCATCAACCTTATTCTGATTTTACTAATGTTACATGTGTGTGCATATGTGTGTTTGTACACACTGTATTTAGCTCTGTGCAACTTAACCACACATGTAGATTTGGTGACAACCACCACCACCAAGATAAAGAAGAGTTCTATCACAGGGATTCCATTACAGTAAGAGCCAACTCTCACTCTCCTCCATCCTGAACCACTGGTGACCACAAACCAGTTTGCCATTTTGTCATTTCAAGTATGTTACATAAATGGAATCACACTGTGTATATGGTTTTCTTCACTCAGTATAATTTCTTTAAAATCCATCCAAATTTTTGTGTAACAATAGTTCATTTCTTTTTGAGTACTATTCCATGACATAGATGTACCATAGATTAACTAACTCACCCATAAAGAAAATGTGAGTTGTTCCCAATTTGGAGCTATTCCAGATAAAACTACTGCGAACATTTGCACAAGTTTTTGTGTGAACATCAGCTTTCATTCCTCTGGGATAAATGCCCAAGAGTACAATGGCTGGGCTGTATGGGAGATTCATATTTAGTTCTTTAAGAAACTGTCAAACTGTTTTCTAAGGCAGCTGTAGCGTTTTACCATTTTACATTCCTAGCATCAATGTACAAAAGATCCAGTTTCTCAGCATCTCCACTAGCACTTAGCGTTTTTTTGTTTGTTTGTTTGTTTGTTTGTTTGTTTGTTTTGCCACTCTGATAGATAGGTGGTGGTATCTCATTGTAGTTTAAATTCACATTTCCCTAATGGCAACTGATAGTGAACATCTTATCACCTATTCATGACTTTTGCCCTTTGTTAACTGGATGTTTGATTCTTTATTCTTGATATTTGAAAGTTCTTTAAATATTCTAGATACGCCTTTCTTAGATATATGGTTTTGCAAATATTTTCTCCCAGTCTGTAGCTTGCCTTTTCATCCATTTTACTGAGTCTTTTGAAGAGAAAAAAAGTTAATTTTGATGAAGTCCAATTACTGGTTTTAGTTCTTAGCAATTGTGCTTGTGGTGGCAAGTACAAAAAACTCTTTGCCAAAACACATGTCCTGAAGACTTTCTGCTATATTTTCTTCTAAAGGTTTTATAGTTTTTTATTTTACATTTAATTCACTTAATTTTGGGTTAATTTTTATATAAAATATGAGGTTTAGGTAAAGGATTTTATTGTTGTTTAGTTTTGCCACTGGGTATCCAATTGCTCCAGCACCATTCTTGAAAAGGCTATTGTTGTCCTGTGGTATTGCATGTTTAATGACCTGGCAACAAGAGAAAGTTGGTCTAAGAAAGGCAGAGGAACTTTGTCTTATAAGAATTAGAACCAAGGGGCTCCATAATCATCTGACATCAGTTCCATGTTGTATCTATGATGGTTAGAAATGTACATGACAGGAACTCTAGGAATCTTATGGATTCTTCTTTTAGGGTCTCTGGTCAACCATGGCCACAATGTGACACTTAATGCTGAGTTGTTCTCTGTTTTAGGCAGTCTTCTGCGTAGGTTCCTCTGTGTGTGCATGGTAACTTTTCAAATCTTGGATCCTTGATGATCCTTGGAGTCACTCAATACTTCTGCCCCGATTTCTCAATTTCAGCCATTATACAATCAGTTATACAAGGGATACACTTGGCATACAGACTGTCCATCACTGACTGCACTAAGTCCAGTTTGGCTTTACTGGAAAAGTTGATAAAGTTGGTATTGACAAGGATGTGGTAAGGGGGGCCTAGCTGTGTGATATATTGGAAAAATAAGCGGAACGGTGTTGAGAAACTTCTCCTTTAGCACACTAGGATCTTTTTCTTTCTTTTTAGGTTTTACTCTACCTTTTCTTTAAGCCTTTGATCTGAGACTAAGCATTCACTTCATGATTGCATACTTCCTTGTTTTCTTTCGCTTTTCCATGGTCACGTCATACTCGTGTTTCTTCTGGAATCTATTAATTGTTAGTATATAGAAATGCAATTGATTTTTTACTGAGGTATAATTGATATACAAAAACTTGCAAATATTTAATGTATACATTTTGATGAATTTTGTTTATTGATCTTGTATCCTGAAACCTTGTTGAACTCACTTATTAATTCTAGGAGTCTTTTTGAAGATTCTTCGGCATTTACTACATAGATAATTGTGTCACCTGTAAATACAGATAGGCTTATTTCTTCCTTTCCAATGGGTATTCCTTTTCTTTCTTTCCGTACCCTACTACACTGGCTAGAACCACCACAAAGATGTTAAATGAGATTAGTGTGAGTAGACACTCTTGCCTTGTACCCAATCTTAGGGAGAAAGGAATTAGTAATTCACTATTAAGTATCATGCTAGCTGTAAATTTTTCATAGATGCCCTTTACCAGGTTGAGAAGATTCCCCCTCTAATCCTAGTTTGATAACTTTTTGCCATGAATAAATGCTGGTGTTTTTGTCAATTACTTTTTCTGTATCAATCCATATGATCATGCAATATTTAATATTTAACCTGTTTATGTGGTAAAATACATTAATTGATGTTTCAATGTTGAACAAGCCTTGCACATCTGGAATAACTCCTACTCTGCTCATTCTCTTTATACATGGATGTATTCGATTTGTTAATATTTTGCTGAGGAGTTTTATATCTAAGTTTACAAGAGATACTGATTGTAAGTCTTTTTTGGAGAGGACTTTCTTTGTCTTAGTTTAGTATCAGGGTAATATCACCCCCATAAAATGAGTTGGGAAATGTCCCCTCTTCTATTTATGTCTGTAATCCCAGCACTTTGGGAGGCCAAGGCAGGCAGATCATCTGAGGTCAGGAGTTCGAAACCAGCCTGACCAACATGGAGAAACCCCATCTCTACTGAAAATACAAAATTAGCCAGGCATGGTGGCACATGCCTGTAATCCCAGCTACTCGGGAGGCTGAGGCGTGAGAATCACATGAACTTGGGAGGCAGAGGTTGTGGTGAGCTGAGATCATGCCACTGCACTCCAGCCTGGGCAACAAGAGTGAAAACTCAGTCTCAAAAAAGAGAGAGAAATTATATAAAATTGATATTTAATTCTTCTTTAACCGTTTGGTAAAATTTTCCAGTGAAATCATCTGGGCCCAGAGATTGCTTTTCAGGAGTATTAAATTATAAATTCAATTTCTTTAATGATTATAGGACTATTTAAGTGTTCATGTTGGTTGAGTTCCGGTAGTTTTGGAAGAATTGACTCATTTCTTCCAAGTTACAGAATTTATGAACATAAAATTGTTCACAGCTTTCCCTTATTATTCTTTAAATGGCTGATATACACTGACACCTCTTGTTTCATCCCTTATATTGATAATTTCTGTCCTCTCTCTTCTTTGTCAGTTGGATAGAGGTTTTTCAATTTTACTGATTCTTTTTCAGGGTCAGCTTTTTGTTTCACTGATTTCTCTGTATTGTTTTCCTGTTTCAGTTTCATTGATTTCTGGCTTGATCTTTATAATTCCTTCCCTTTAGCTTGTTTTGAGTTAGCTTTGCTACTCTTCCAGTTTATGGAGGTGAGAACTTAGATTACTGATTTAAAATCTTTCCCTTTTTCACCTTTTGTCTATAAGCTTTTGGTTTTTTCTCTCAGGACTGCTTTTAGCTGTAGTCTACATATTTGGATGTTTTCATTTTCATTCAGTTCTATGCATTTAAAAAGCTTCTTGTGTGACTTCCTCTTGGACCCATGAGTTATTAGTGTGTTTACTTTATAAACATTGGAAATTTTCCTATTGTCCTTCTCTTACTGATTTCTAGTTTGATTCCACTGTTATCAGAGAACAATGCTCTATGTTATTTCAATTCTTTTACTATTTCTTGAAGTTTCTTTTATGATCTAGGATACAGTCTATTAGTGGTACGTGTTCCATGGGCACTGGAAAAAAATGTGCATTCTGTTGTAGTGTGAAGTGCTCTCTATATATCAATTATATCCTGTCGGTTGAGTGTATTGTTCAATTTTTCTATATTCTTGATTTGTCTAGTTGTTCTATTAATTCGTAAGTGGGAAAGCTCCAACTATCATTGTTGACTTGTCTATTTATCTTTTTAGCCCTATCATTTTTTTTCTACTTCATGAATTTTGAGGTCTTGTGGTTTGGAATGAATACATTTAAATTAGTTATGTCATTTCAGTGGCTAGATCTTTTAATCATTAAGTAATGTCCCTCTCTGCCTCTGGTAATTTTCCCTGAAGTTGACTTTATCTGATATTAATATAACCACTCCTGCTTTTAAAAATATTTACATGATATACATTTTTCTTTCTTTTACTTTCACCGGCCTATATGATTATATTTGAGGTTTCTTGTAGACAGCATGCTGTTGGATCATGTTTTGTTACTCTGCTATGGTTTGAATGCGTTCCCCAAAAAGCATATGTAGGAAATTTAATCCCCAGTTCAACAGTGTTGGGAGTGGAACCTTTAAGAGGTGAGTAAGCCATGAGGGTTCCACCCTCATAAATGGTTTAATTCTGCCACAAAGGGAGTAGAGTCATTATCACAGGATTAGGTTCCTTATAAAAGGACAAGTTTGGGCTACCTCCTGCATATGTGCATGTGCTCACGCTCTCTCTGTTGCCCTCTTTGCACTTCCTTCATGTGATGCCTTCTGGCATATTATGACACAGTAAGAAGGCCCTTGACAGATGCCAGCCACCTGATTCAGACTTCCAAGCCTTCAGAACTGTGAGTCAATGCATTTCTGTTCATTATAAATTGCTTAGCCTCTGGTATTATGTTATAGCAGCACAAAATGGACTAGGAACTCCAATCATCTATATTTTTAAAAAATGATTTCAACTTTTATTTTAGATTCAGGGGGTAGACGTGCAGGTTTGTTACCTGGGTATACTGCATGATGCCAAGGTTTGGGGTGTAATTGATTCCGTCACCCAGGTACTGAGTATAGTATTCAATAGTTTTCCGACCCTTGCCACCCTCTCTTTCTCCCTCATCTAGTAGTCCCCAGTGTCTATTTTTGCCATCTTTATATCCATGAATACCCAGTGGTTAGCTCCAACTTATAAGTGAGAACATGAAGCATTTGGTTTTTGTCCCTGTGTTAATTGACTTAGGATAACGGCCTCCAACTCCATCCATGTTGCTGCAAAGGACATAATTTCATTCTTTTCTATGGATGTGTAGTATTTTATGCTGTATATGTATCACATTTTCTTTATCCAATCCACTGGTGATGGACCCCTATGTTGATTCCATGTCTTTGCTATTGTGAATAGTGCTGCAATGAACGTACAAGTGCATGTGTCTTTTTGGTCGAACAATTTGTTTTCATTTGGATATGTATCCAGTAATGGGATTGCTGAGTCAAACGGTAATTCTGCTTTAAGTTGAGAATTCTCCAAATGGCTTTCCATAATGACTGAACTAATTTACATTACCACCAACAGTGTATAAGCATCCTCTTCTCTCCACAGTCTCACCAGCGTCTGTTTTTTAACTTTTTAATAACAGCTATTCTGAATGGTGAGAGATGGTATCTCATTGTGGTTTTGATTTGCATTTCTCTGATGACTCATTATGTGGAGCACTTTTTCATATGCTTGCTGGCCGCTTGTATGTCTTGTTTTAAGGAATGTCTGTTCAAGTCTTCTGTCCATTTTTTAACGAGTTTTTTTGTTTTGTTTTTTGCTTTTTCAATTGTTTAAGTTCTTTATAGATTCTGGATATTAGACCTTCATCAGATACATGGCATGCAAATATTTTCTCCCATTCTCTAGGTTGTCTGTTTCTTTTGCTGTACAGAAGCGCTTTAGTTTAATTAGGTCCTGTTTGTCAATTTTTTTGTGTGTTGCAATTGCTTTTGAGGATGTAGTCCTAAATTATTTTCCAGGGCCTACGTCCACGGGGTGTTTCCTAGGCTTTCTTCTAGGATTCTTACAGTTTGAGGTCCTACATTTAAATCTTTCATCCATTTTCAGTTAATTTTTGTATATAGTGAAAGACAGGGGTCAAGTTTCATTCTTTTGCATATGGCTAGCCAGCTATTCCAGCACCATTTATTAAACAGGGAATCCTTTTCCTGTTGCTTATTTTTGTTGACTTTGTTGAAGATCAGGTGGCTGTAGGTGTGCAGCTTTATTTCTGGGTTCTGTATTCTGTTTCATTGGTCTATGTGTCTGTTTCTCTAACAGTACCATGCTGTTTTGGTTACTGCAACACTATAGTATAGTTTGAAGTTGGTTAATGTGATACTTCCAGCTTTGTTCTTTTTGCTTAGAATTGCTTTAGCTATTTGAGCTCTTTTTGGTTCCATACAAACTTTAGAATGGCTTTTTCTAGTTCTGTGAAAAATGTCGGTAGCTTGATAGGAATAGCATTGAATCTGAAAATTGCTTGGGCAGTTATCTCTGTCCTATAATTGGTGCATTTAGACCATTTACATTTAAGGCAAATATTGGGGAACTAGGGCTTAAGTCTAATGTGCAATTTTATTATTTGTCTTCTGTTTCCTGTTTCTCATTCTGCTCATTCTCTTTTTTCTACCTTCCTGTGGGTTACTTGAACATTCTATTTTTCCAGTCATGATGATTAAATTTATTTTACTCCCTGATTTATTATTAGTTTCCCAGGGCTGCCATAGCAAAGTACCACTAACTGGGTGTTATACACAATAGAAATTTACTGTCAAGTAGTCCTGGATGATAGAAGTCTGAAATCAATCTTCCTCAGAAACCCATAGGTGAATCCTTCTTTGCTTCTTCCTAGCTTCTAGTAATTTACTGGCAATTTTTGGTATTCCCTAGCTTGCAGTTGCACAATTTCAATATCTTCCCTCATCATTTCATGGTGTTCTTGTGTGCCTGTGTCTTTACCTGGCCATATTCTTATAAGAACACCAGTCACACTGGATTTGGGGCCTACCCTTCTCAACTCTGCCTTTATCTCAACTAGTTACATCTGGAAAGACACTAGTTCCAAATAAGGTCACATTCTGAGGTACTGGGGGCTACAACTTCAAAACTATCTTTTGTCTGTGTGTGGAGGGCACAATTCAACCCATTACACTTCCTATCATCTTTGCTTCTTCTGTGCTCAGCTGTTTTCTTTATTTCCTTGGTCTTTCTGCATCTTGCTGTTAGGCTTTCCCAAATGTCTTGTGGTCTTTGGTTTTCTATTTTATGACTGGAAGATTGGGTAGATTATTACAGGCAGCTGGCTTGAACTTCCTATTTGTCTGTGCCTGTTTCTTTAAGGAGTTTCCCTGTTTGCCCACTCCATTTGCATTCTGTGTTTCCCTCAAACTCCCCAATGCTTCTCCCCTAGGCCAACCCCCATGTTAGAAATCACCTCAGATAGACAGTTCACCCTCTCTACAGTGCAGTCCCACAAAGCAGAGCAACGTGTATTAGGAGAGGGGTCTGATTGGCCTGTTTTGAATGTTAACCTTCAATTAGGCTGGTAGATGCCTAGGGCCTCTACCAATGTTCTACCTCACTCTGAGGTTATAGATCTTCTGCAGCTGTTCCTACCCTCTGCTTAGTTTTATCCTGTATACGTTCTGGGTGATAGGTTTCACCACCATTTCAATTCAGTTCCATCTGCTTTCTATCATCTAGTAACTGCACAACATTTCGTTTCCATTAACAAAACTTTTTCTGTTCTCCCAGCCCTGTAAGATAACATTTAATCCTTCTCTATTTTCAAGAATTCAGATACTTGTTGAGATTGAAACCAGCTTCTATTTCAATTTATTCTAATATGTCTTTATTTTTTAGTTCAAATACCTGGAGGATGTTTATCATAATATTTTAAATGGCAGTTTATTTTCTGGATCCTTGTAGATCTGAAAATGTCTTTGTTTTTTGTTTTGTTTTGCCACAAAAAATAAATATTGTGCAGATATAACATCTTTCTATTTTCCGTGGCACAACAGGTAAGGGTATACCCAACTTCCTGAAACAACAAACTAGCATAAAAATGCATGAAGCAATGGTTCTTAAGACAGTAGACATAAGATAATGAAGAACAGTGGTCCCTAAGAGATGGGACACAAATAGGGTGAGAGGTCTCCTGTGGTCCCAGACTAGAGACTTGAGAGAGTTTCCAGGCCTATGTAAAGGAAGGACAACAGAGGTGGATCCAAGTGGATTCCTTAAGATGAGGAGACAGAGTAAAAAGTCCTGCAAGACCAAGGCAGCTAGAGTTGATAGGACAAAGTAACAGACAACAAAGCAGGCCGAGGCTCATTCAGGAAGAAACAGATAACCTGGATAGCACGTTATCCATTAGAGAAAATAAATTTGTGGCTAAAAACCATCCTACAAAAGAACAACAACAAACATACTCAAGAGCCAGATGACTTTACTGGTGAATTCTACCAAACATTTAAGGAAAAATAATACAAATTCTACCATCTTCCACAAAACTAAGAAAAAGGGAACACTTCTGAGCTCTTTCTCTGAGGTCAGTACTACCTTGATACCCAAACCAGACAAAGATATTACAAAAAACAACAACAAAAACCCACTATAGGCCAATATCCCTTAAGAATATACATGCCAAAACCCTCAACAAAATAGTAGCAAACCAAATCAGCAATATGTGAAAAGCCTTATAGACCATTACCAAGTGGGATTTATCCTAGGAATTCAAAATTAGTTTAACATGTGAAAATTTATCAACGTTATATGCAACAGCAATAGAATAAAGAACAAAAACTACACGACCCTCTCAATAGTCACACAAGAAGCATTTCACAGAATTAACTATTAAAAACATGCAACAAATCAGGAACAGAAGGTAACTGTCTTAACTGATAAAGGACATCTATGAAAAACTTATTGCTAACGTACTTACTGGCACAAGAGTGAACTCCCTTCCCCTAAGATCATGAACAAAGATGTCCACTCTTCCCATATTCATCATTATAATGGAGGCTCTAGCTAGAAAAATAAAAAGCACCGAAAAAGAAGCAAAACTCTACTTGCAGAAGATATAATCTTATACATAGAAAATCCTAAGGAACCCTTTAAA
This sequence comes from Colobus angolensis palliatus, assembly GCF_000951035.1. Lineage (NCBI taxonomy): Eukaryota > Metazoa > Chordata > Mammalia > Primates > Cercopithecidae > Colobus > Colobus angolensis. Next base: position 1,093,087 of record NW_012116389.1, read on the forward strand.
GAACTTTTAGGACAAATAAACAAGTTCATCAAGGTTGCAGGGTATGAGATCGATATACAAAAATCAATTGTATTTCCACACACTAACAATTAATAACCTAAAGTTGAAAGTAAGAAAATAATTTCATTTGTAATAGCGTTAAAACGAATGGCATATTTAGGAATAAAGGCAGCAAAAAATATATACTGAAAAGTACAAAACATTGTAAAAACATTTTAAAAAATTAGGCTGGATGCGGTGGCTCACTCCTGTAATCTCAGCACTTTGGGAGGCCAAGGCGGGCAGATCACAAGATCAGGAGATCGAGACCATCCTGGCTAACACGTCTCTACTAAAAATACAAAAATTAGCTGGGCGTGGTGGCGGCACCTGTAGTCCTAGCTACTCGGGAGGCTGTGGTAGGAGAATGGCGTGAACCCAGGAGGCGGAGCTTGCAGTGAGCCAAGATCATGCCACTGCACTCCAGCCTAGGTGACAGAGTGAGACTCCATCTAAAAAAAAAAAAAAAAAATTAAAGACAGTCTACATACATAAATGAGAAAATTTTCCGTGTTCATGGATCAGAAGACTGAACACTGTTAAGATGACAACACACTCAAAACTGATCTATAGATTCGAAGCATTCTCTATCAAAATTATAGTTGTCTTGTTTGGCAGAAATTGTTAAGTTGGTACTAAAATTCATATGGAAATGCCAGGAACCAAGAATAGCCAAAACAACATTACAAAGGACGAGCATGGTTGGAGGATTCCTACTTCCTAATTTTAAAATTTACTACAAAGCAACAGTATCCAGCAAATGTGGTGCTGGCATAAGATAGATCTAGAGACCAGTGAAATAGAATTAGGAGCCCAGACAAACCTTTACATGTACGTCAATTAGTTTTAACAACGGTGCCAAGACAATTCAATAGGGGGAAAATAGTATTCTCTACAAATGGTGCTGAGACAACTGGACATACAAAAAAATGAAATTGGACCCCACACCACACCATATATAAAAATTAACTTAAGATGGATCAAAACTTAATTAAGAGCTAAATGTGGCTGGGCGCTCTAGTCCCAGCACTTTGGGAGGCAAAGGCAGGCGGATTGCTTGAGCCCAGGAGTTTGACAACAGCCTGGGGAACGTAGCGAAACCCCATCTCTACAAAAAATACAAAAATTAGCCAGACATGGTGGCACACACTTACAGTCCCAACTTCTCAGGAGGCTGAGGTGAGAGGATGGATTAAGTCCAGGAGGCAGAAGTTGCAGTGAGTGGAGATCACGCCACTGAACTCTAGAATGGGTAACAGAGCAAGACTCCATCTCAAAAATAAATAAATAAATAAATAAATAAATGTATAAAACATATAGATAACACAGGAGCAAGTCTTGTGAACTTAGGTTAGACAACAGTTTCTTATGTATGATGCTAATAGCACAAGCAACAAAAGGAAAAAATAGATAAACTAGACTTCATCAAAATCTAAAACTGATTTGCTATAAAGGATATAACCAAGAAAGTAAAAAGACAATCCACAAGAGAAATATTTTATAAATCTGATACCTAATAAGGGACTTGTATATACATGATATATAGCATTTCTTACAACTCACTAATTTAAAAAATGATCCGATTTTTTAAAGAGCAAAAGATTTTAACAGATATTTCTCCAAAGAAGGTATGAAAATAGACAATAAGAACAGGAAAAGATGCTCAATATCATTAGCCATCAAGAAAATGCAAATTAACGGCTGGGCACAGTGGCTCGCACCTGTAATCCCAGCACTCTGGGAGGCCGAGGCGGGCAGATCACCTGAGGTCAGGAGTTTGAGACCAGCCTGGTCAACATGGTGAAACCTCATCTCTACTAAAAATACAAAAATTAGCTGGGCATGGTGGCACGCACCTGTAGTGCCAGCTACTTGGGAGGCTGAGTCAGAAGAATTGTTTGAACCCGGGAGGCGGAGGCTGCAGTGAGCAGAGATCATGCTACTGTACTCCAGCCTGGGTGACAGAGCAAGACCCAGTCTAAAAAAAAAAAAAAAAAAGAAAGAAAAGAAAATGCAAATTAAAACCACCATGGGATATCACTTCATACTCCATAGAAGGACTACAATCAAAAACACAGACAGTATCAAGCAGTTGGTGAGTATGTAGAGAAACTGAAACCCTCATATACTGCTAGTGGAAATGTTAATGGTGCAGGCACTCTGGAAAACAGTCTGGCAGTTCCTTTAAAGGTTAGACATAGATTTACCATATGACCCAGATCCCAGGTATATACTGAACAAAAGAAAGTCTATGTTTACATAGCAATTTGTACGCAAATGTTCATAGCAATGTTATTCATAATAGCCAAAAAGTGAAAACAACTGAAATGTCCATCAACTGATGAATGGATACACAAATGCGATACACTCATATAATGGAATATTATTTAGGGATAACAAGGAATGAAGCACTGATCCATGCAACAAACATGAATGAATCCTGAAAACATAAAGTTAAGAGAACAAAAAAATCAAATTATATATTTCCATATATATGAAATACCCAAAAAAGGCCAATTTATAGAAACAGAAAGTAAATTAGTGATTGACTAGAGTTGTAGAGGGGAGGGAATGGGGAATGACTTTTAATGAGTACGAGGTTGCTGTTGGGGATGATGAAAATATTCTGGAATTAAATAATGGTTGCACAATATACAAAAATATTGAATTATGTACTTTTGAGAGGTTAATTTTATGGTATGTGAATTACTGTGCAATAAAACTGTTGTTTTAAAAAAGATGCTAATTGTACATGAAGTCTCCAAGAAAACTGAAAAGGAAGAAATACTTCCTAATTCATTCTCTGAGTTCAATATTATCCTGATACCCAAACTAGACAGTCACCTACCACCAGGGACAGGGAAAAATGAAACAAAACTAGACAAAGACAGCATAAGTAAATGCCATTCTTCCAAGTGTCTTTGTCTCTACATGGTTGTCTTCTCAAAACGACACCAGTCATATCGGATTGGGGACCCACCATACCCCAGTGTAACCTCATCTTAACTAACTATATCTGCAAGAACACTGTTTACAAATAAGGATATTCTAGAGGAGTGGAGGTTAGGACTTCAACATATCTTTTCCAAAGGACACAAGTTAACCCATAACAATGTACCCCAAATCACAAGATCATCTCAATAGAAAAAGTATTTGACAATATCCAACACCTATTTACAATGTGAACTAGGGGTGGAAGGGAACTTCTTGTAAACCAAAAACAAAATCCTAAGGTCCCCCAAACATCTGAATAGTCTTCTCCTCAGCCAGGGCACTCTATAACTGAACCTGAAAGACTGGTTCAGGGAAGTGGGGGGTCTAGACATGCCTTGTTATACCCTCCAGCATTAACATCAACATATACCTTTGGTCTGATAAGAAACATTTACAATCATGTGAAGTCTGCTACTTAGAGGCTTTATCTGCATGATAAAACTTTGTTCTCCACAACCTCTTATCATAACCCAGACATTCCTTTTTTGTTTTTCATTTTGAGACAGAGTCTCACTCTGTCACTCAGGCTGGAGTGCAGTGGCGCTATCTCGGCTCACTGCAACCTCTGCCTCCCGGGTTCAAGCGATTCTCCTGCCTCAGCCTCCTGAGTAGCTGGGATTACAGGGATTATAGGTGTCACTGCGTCCATCTAATTTTTGTATTTTTAGCAGAGACAGGGTTTCACCATGTAGGCCAGGCTGGTCTCAAACTTCTGACCTCAGGTGATTCACCAGCCTTAACCTCCCCAAGCGCTGGGATTACAGACATGAGCCACCATGCCTGGCAAACTTTCTATTGATAATAACTCTTTCAACCAATTGCCAATCAGAAAAATTTTAGATCTAGCTATAATCTGGAAGCCTTCCCCACTCCCCTTTTCATGGACATTTCTCAACCTGATAAAGGTTGTGTAGGAGACTGAATGCTTTCCCCTGAGATTACAAAGACAGACAAGATGTCTCCTCTCACCACTGTTTGGAAAATTCTGGCCAATGCAATCAGCACACCCACTACCTGACGCTCCACCAGATGAATCCAGATTGGAAAAGTAGTAGTACAGTAACTTTACTTGAGTAAGTCTGATCCTGTATGTAGAAAATCAGATGTAATTAACAAACAAGGTACTAGAGTCCATGAGTGAGTTTAACAAAGTTGCAGGATTCAAGAAAAACACACAAAATCAATTGTGATTTTCATGTAAGTAGCAATCAGAAATTGAAATTAAAACAATACCAGTATAATACCATTAAAAAATGGGAAATGCTTAGGGATAAATCTGACACAGGATGAAGGATATATATATGAAACATACAAAATATTGCTGAAAGTAAAAAGGATTTAAATAAATGGAAAGCTATACCGTGTTCATGAGTCAGATAACTTGATATTGTTCCCAATATTTTCCCCAAATTACTTTATAGATTCAACACAATCTCAATACCAAATCTCACAAGTTTTTTCTGTCAAACCTAACTTTATTGCAAGCATTCTTATTAGCCACCTCAAATGCTTTATTTGGAGAGATGATATATAAAAGAATACACACATACATCTTGGAAATACTTCATAGTAAACTTACATTTGAATTTTAAAACCTGTTCTACAACAATTTAAAATCACAGTTGTGTTGTGTTTACTTCCTGTTATCCAATCTACACAATATAATGCATTTCAAAATCTTTCACATTTTATATTCCATTTTAAAAATAATGCCTGGTGCAGTGCTTTGTCAAAAAGTATATGAAAATATTTATTTTCAGAAAAGATATTAACTAGCCAAGAAAGAAAAAAAAAATCACTTAATTCTACCTTTTTTATACTACCAAAAAGCACTTGAAGAAGAGACTCGTCCATTTTGTTAGGACATCTTTAACAAAAGATTTCCCATTAGGCCATCAATACTGTTCCGCTTCACTTTCATATATCACTCCTGCCCAAACTCAGCTGAAGAGGCAGCAGAAAATATCATTAAGCTGATGAATGGTGGTAATTCCAGATGACACAGCTCAAGGAAACACTATTTGCCCAGGGCCTTGACACTGTCCCCTTTCTCTTCAGAAGGATACTTGGTCTTCTTCGATCCCAGGTACACCATATTTTTAAATGTGGGAATTTAGAAGGCAGAAAACCTGCCACCATTTTTTTTTTTTTTACTAATTTAGTTTTAAGTCTCCATATCACAGAATAGAGTACCAGGGTGTTAAAAAAGAAACGTAAAAACAAGTTGAAAATCACAGATAGGTAAGCTCAACCTTGCCTTCTGGGCCTCCTGCACTGCCCTAATTAACTTTCCTAAGGCTCTTTCCACGTATATTATGAACAGACAGTTTCATGTCAATAATGAAAGAAGTGGAAAGCATCACTCATTTAAAAAGTCATAACCATCAATACAGGAGATTTAAACAATTCTACTGAAACAACGAAGTTTCAGAAACCACAGAGGATAAATGTGTTAACAGTGAATGCTAGGATGCTGAGTTCTGTGGAAAAGCTCTGGCCTGATCATGTCTTTTCTGCTCTCCCTACTTTAGACATTCAGGTGGATTCTGCCACCACTGGATGAGTGACATGGGTTTGAGACAGCCACCCAAGAAGTAACCAATGCTCTACTATGCTCCATTGGGCTCCTACAATCCATTTCCCCATCTCACCAGGAACCACCTCTGCCCCTTGCACATTAAGCCTAAACGCTGGCCTTCCCTCACTCCTCTAAACTTACCAGGCATGGTGCCGCTCAGGGTATTTGCATCTGCAATCTCCTCTGCCTGGGTGTTCACTGTCTATTTTCAGAAGGGTGCCTCCACATACACATGACTCAGTTGAAAGGTCACCTCCCAAGGGAGTTCTTCCCTGGCCTCCTAATACAAAGATCCTCATCTTATTGCCACTCTGCCTCTCCCACCACCAAAGCCATTCTGCAATGCAGGAGCAACTCTTCCTTTTCACTATTCAGACCACTTGTCACTCCTAGAAATGACCATGTCCATTCATTTGTCTCAGCCCATGGAAGCTGACTCTCCGCCTGTCTTGTGTACCTGGTAGACTGCAGCCAGCAAATGATGTGCCAAATTAAGCGTGCCGATGAAAACACCCCAATGGCAAGTGATCCGGAGCCAAAGAATAGTGAGAAAAGAAATACCCTCAAGTAATGCAAATAATGTGAATTTTTATATGTCAAACATTATTGTTCCAATGACTTTCATAAAGTAACTCCCCTCTAGGAAAAAATGTGGCTTTATGATCTTTATAAAATCACACTGAAAAGTCACACATTTCTATGAAAATGACCATTCTGATACTGCAGTAACAATAGGGACACTGTGTTAACACATAAATAAAAGGATGTGGGTCTAGGACAAGAGCTTCAAGACCTGACAGAGAAGATGCAAACTGGTAGGCCCTGGGACAAATTTGTCATCACAGACTTGTTTTACTTGGTCTGGCATATTTTAAAGATTTAATATCGGTTTCCAACATTTAAAAATTGGAATATTTCACATAAAAACTCATATTTCCTATATTTTTTCTGTAAAATCAGAAGTGACCAGCACAGGTCCTCATTACTTTGTGGCAAGCGCTGAGCAGAGCTTAGCCTGGCAGGGACTCTCCTAGGTCCCCACCCTCCCAATTTCTTCATACCTAGAATGACGCCCTCATGTAACAAAAGGCCTCTTTCAAGCATTTGATTTTTCAACTGCTATACCCCTCAAAACAAAACTATTTGCTTCTAGTGGCTCTTCCCTTTGAATACTTTACAACAGAAAAATGGTCAAATTTCCAGAGTGACATAGGTAATACTAGTGATACTACAGAAGTTTACTATAGTGCTGGAAGAAAAAAGAAAAAGAGAAAAGAGATCCACAATAAAATTATTAGGAAACAGAGCCTAGTAAGGAACTAGGGATGCCCGTGGGAAAGAAAGGGCTGCAACACTGGGCCTGAAATGCCCCATGTGAAACAGGGAAACACATGACCAAGGTACCTACTTTAATTACCCAGGAGGAAAAGGAGGGAGAAAGGGGGACCCAAGTTTGTCCAAACGAGACAGCATTTGGGCATGAAAGAGACTAGAGTTAGAATAAGGAATCAAAGCATTTGCTTAGCTGAAAGTGCACTAAAATGTACATGCGATAGGAACATTACCAAAAGGACGCCATGGTTACAGTCCTTGAGGAGCACCAGGTGAAGACATGGAATGCATTAGAGCTAACAGGAGGCTACTGGGGGCCAAGGAGTGACCACCTGCAAACCCACTCTCTTCTGCCTCTATGCACGTGAGAGACAGTCAAGAGTGAAGGGTACGTTGATGCACTGAAGCATTCTGTTCTGCACAGCACTTGTTCCAGGAGAAACTCCAGAGACATCAGACTTAGATGTGATTCTGGAAGGGAGAAAAAGCTTCCTACTAGTAACTGAGCTAAGATAAGGATGTTAGGGGTCTAGTAAGGAGAGATCATCAGTGAAACTATCAGGGAAGAGAGCCTGGTAAAGGAATGGGAATATGTCTAGAAGCTCAGGAAAGACACGGTGACAAAACATAGCTGAAACACCTGAAAGAGGGAGGAAAATGCGACTCAGGTAGCTTCCTGAGGAGAGGTATGGGGTTAGAGGAGGCTGTGACTAGCTTTGAAGAGCCCACAAAAGGCCAGGGTTAGCCTAGTGTAGGGGAAAACACATCTCTGAGCAGTAAGGCTCTCCCTGGGAGAGGTCCAAGAAGGCAGATAACTGACTGTACTTAATGCAGACATGCTGACTCTGCAAACCCTGGGTGCCTGTTACTTTTTGAGGTACACAGAGGCTCCTCCCATCTAGGCAGCAGGAAGGACAGAAAAGGCAGGTGAGCACACATGCAGTTCTTTTAAGAGCTGATACCAGAAGTGACACACATCACTTCTGTTCGCTTCTCGCTGGCTTGACTTTGGTCAGTCATATGGTCACGTCAAGGCAAAAGGGAGGCTGGGAAATGTAGTTTTTATTCTGGCTATTGAAAGAGCTAAAAACATACTAACTACTCTGGTATATTGTCTACTATTTAAGTTAAAGCCACTTAAAAAACAGCAGGCGCAAAAAGATCACTCTGACTTTCGTGCTGTTTTTCAAAAGCAGGAGATGAAATTCCCATGCGAAAGATAACACATTCTTATCATTAAGGATGAGCAAGTTGAGGCTAAGGGAATTCTGTTCTAACAAGCCTTGTTAAAGTAACCCTTACCTTCCTAGTTACTTCCATACCCAATAATCTACCTTAGTCCATGCTCCTTTGCCTTATCACATTTTCACAACTACAAGGTGACTCTTGAACAACACAGGGTTAGGAACACTAACCCTGTGCTCCTAACACAGTCCAAAATCTGCATGTAACTTTTGACTTCCCCCAAACTTAACTACTAATAGCCTACTGTTGATTGGAGGCCTTACTGATAACATAAACAGTCAATTTACACATAGACTAGTACTGCATGTATCTTATACATTCATGACATACTTTTTTCTTAATAGGGTGGGTATTTCTAGGCTACACAGTTTGCAAGTTTTTTCAAACTGTCACCAATCTGCAAAAAGTTTTTAAAAGTCCACATATAAGTGGATCTGCACAGTTCATACCCGTGTTGTTCAAGGGTCAACTATACTACTCTTTGTCCAGTTCAGTATGTAAATGACTGCTTTAACTATTTCATTCTGGTCTTCATTTCCTAATCTAGTCTTCATTTCCTTATGAGAACTCCCATGCCATGTAAAAACCTATTCTAAAGAAATGTGTATGCTTTTAATCTATCTCATGTCAATGTAATTCTTGGGACCACTCAGGACCCTAAGAGTATGGAGGTAGAGTTTTGCAGTCCCTACAGTATTTATAGGAGAATGGATATTGATGAAGAACTTGAAGTTTCTGACAAATGCACCTACTACGAGTCAGGCATTGTCCTGATGCTAAAGGAACAGGTGGACCACACAGGTGAAGCCCCTCCCTCGTGAAGCTCTCACTCTAGAGTGGCTGGCAGACAGTGCATGAATGGGCACATTATAAAATGTCAGGCCATTTTACACAGAATTGTTAGAAAAGGGTTCTTTGAGAAATGTTCTTTGGACAGACAGCCGATGCAAGTGAGGGAAGGAGCCATGTGAATGTTGGGGGAAACAGCCTTAAGAGGTTAGAACACCAAGTTCAAAAGTCCTGTGGCATTACTTTAGAATGCATCAAAAAGTAAGGTGGATTGATAGACAAATGGATAAATGATAAAATAAATGTAGAAAACTGTTAAACAATGCAGGTGGCAATTATATATGTGCTTATTGTAAGCTGGTCAGTCTGAAATTCTTTCAGCTTTTCTGTTTGAAAACTTTCATAATAAAAATGTTGGGGAGAAAAAAAGCCCCACTGACAGCAGCGTGCTTGGTGTTTCTGAGGACCAGCAGGGAGGCAGCATGACTCACTGTATGTGCAGAGAGAGGCTAGAAAACAAGGTCAGAGAGGAGAGTAGGATAACATGGAGCCTGCAAAAAGGTCAGTCAGATCACCATCCTATGGCTCACACCACCACTGGCTCAGACACTCTCATGGAGGTATTATTTAGGCAACAGATTTATAAGAATGGAATTCAGGGGACAGGTCATGGCTAAAGATACAAATTTGGAAATCCTCAAAGCACAGACACCAGGGAAAGCAAGCAGCTGAATGACATCACCTGCGGTTAGAGGTGGTAACACTGCCCTGCAGTGGTGGCGGTGGAGCTTGGAAAGTTTCTCCTTAGGGAAACCTCACCATCACTTCTACCACCGGCACTCTGCAGAAAATCAGGACTACTTTACTCTGGGGTACTGTCTGATTTCTGCTCAGCTTCAACTTTGCTGGAGAAAAGTGCTGGCATCACTGTGAAGGCAGAGGGGCACGTGCTGGGCTGCTTGGTCTCTGGCATGCAATAACTGAGGAAGGGCGTAAGAGGGATGAAATGGCAGAGCTGTTCCTTATAGACTTCTGAAAATGCCCCTTTCCATCTCCTCCTGAGGCCAGGGGTGCTGTGGGGTTTCTGTGGGAAAGCCACTGCCCACCACCACTGTGACCCCTCACAGGGTGTTTTGGCACTGGGCTTCCTCCGCCCTGTGCCAAAGGCTTCCATATGCCTCCTGTCTCCCAGAAGTAGGTTGAAATCTTAATCTGCCACTGACTTTCTTTTCTGCTTTCCCTTCATTAATGTCAGTTTATTCCTTTTTGAGTTCCTCTATTTTTCTCTAAAGAGGTCCTGTGAGAGACAGGAGATAAATGTAAGGAAAAAAAAGAGTAACAAAATGAGGGCTTTCTGCTCAAAATTTTCTTGGTTAGTCTCTCATATTTATTTTGTAGGATAATCTTTAATACACTTAAAAAAAAGGTTGGTGAGATTATAATTACTTTAAATTTCTATTTTAATTTTGGAAGAATTCATATTTTTAATGGTAGTCTTCCCACCACGTACCTGGCACATCTGTGATTTCATTTACATCATATTTTACATCTTCAAAATTTTCCTATAGTTACCATGTACAAGTAATTATGACTTGTATTTTCTTGTTATCTTTATTTTTGGCCATTTTATAGGATGATTTCACACTTCTATGAAAGGGATTTTCCCCCATTTCCAGTTCTTTCTTTCTTTCTTTCCTTTCTTTCTTTCTTTCTTTTTTTTTTTCTTTTTCTTTGTATTTTTTTTTGAGATGGAGTCTCACTCTGTTGCCCAGGCTGGAGTGCAGTGGCACAATCTCGGCTCACTGCAACCTCCACCTCCTGGGTTCATGCGATTCTCCTGCCTTGGCCTCCCAAGCAACTGGGCCTACACAGGCACCCACTATCATGCCTAATTTTTATATTTTTAGTAGAGATACCACTTCACCATGTTGGCCAAGCTAGTCTCAAACTCCCGACCTCAGGTGATACACCTGCCTCGGCCTCCCAAAATGCTGGGATTACAGGTGTGAGCCACCGTGCCCAGTCTGGTTCTTTCAATTTAATGTCAGTATTAAAAAAAAAAAAAATCCAGCCAGATGCGGTGGCTTGCACCCATAATCTCAACACTTTGAGAAGCTGAGGCAGGCAAATCACTTGAGGTAAGGAGTTTGAGACCGGTCTGGCCAACAAGGCGAGAGTCTGTCTCTACTAAAGATACAAAAATTAGTTGGGCGTGGTGGTGCATGGCTCCCAGCTACTCAAGAGGCTGAGGCAGAAGAATCGCTTGAACCTGGGAGGCAGAGGTTGCAGTGAGCTGAGCTCACGCCACTGTACTCCAGCTTGGGAAACAAATAAGTGAGACTCCATCTCAAAAAAAAGAAAGAAACAAAAGAAAGGCTATTAATTTCTGTGTATTATATAATGCCTGCTTACTAAAATTTGCTGTTTAGGACCAACGAATTTTTTGTTGTAATTTCTTTTTTCTAGGTATAAAAATCTTATTAACTGCAAATAATGATTTCAGACTGCAGATTTATTTCCCTCATCTTACAGCATTACCTATATCATACCACCCCCACACTCCCCATCACTGTTGACTAGTAGTGGCATTCTTCTTTTGCAATTTTAACAAAAATGCGTTTAGAGTTTCTTTATTTAAAATGTTTACTATTGACTTTAAGAAAATAAGCTTCAACATGTTTGGGAGATTCACGCTATCTTAAACGGAGTTCTAAAAAACGAAGAATTGCTAGCTGTCTAGCATCAATAATTATAATCATGTTTTTGTTCGCCTTCAATTTCTTAAAATATTAGATGATGTTTTTCTAGTGCTTGAACTATTCCTGAATTCCAGAATCAAATCTATTTGGTTACATTAAGTAACGTACTGCTGGATTTAATTTGCTTTTTTCGGGGGAAGGAATTTTCTTGCCTATATTCCTAAATGAAAGTTATCTTCAATTGTTCTGTGCTGTTTTAAAGTAGGTTATGGTATGAGACTTATTATAGCTTCATGAAAATGAACCAGGAAGCTTTAACTCTCTCTACACTCCAAATCATTTAGATAGCATAGGAGTTGTCTACTTCTTGAAAATTTTGAATGCACATATAAAACCATCTAAGCTTGACAATATTCTATTTAAAGATCTTGTAGATGCAAAATATCAGATCACCATGATCCACTTGTTTGTTGTTTGTTTTTTCATATTAGAAGTTTTTTTTTTCTTTTGGTAAGAACTAACAGAATTCTGGTATTTACCCTTTAAACTGGCAGCCCTTCTAACTGCTTGTGAGAGAAATCTTAGCAGAATAATAAAGAGAAAAATGTTTCCTCTTTCCCTGCAGCTATGGAAAAGCAGATTCTATTCTCTGTCATAAATAGTCCTTGAAAGTGTTATTTCTAATAAAGAAGTCTTGTAAGATACCTAGAAGGCAGAAAGGGTGATCACGTCCTGTCAAATCAACATTTATCTTTTAAAACATAAGAAATTCTGATTGGTTGTCTTACCTAACAATGTTTGCTTTGGTGATACGTATATTCACATCTTTGAATTGCTACAGGCTATAAATACTTGCAAGGTTTCTTTGTTGGATCTTTTCTTTTCTACCTGCTTGTGGTGAAATTACACCTTGCAGATTCCTATTCCTATTTAAATAGAGGTTGAGATGCTTAAAACATTAGATGATCACATTTTAAGAACTCTGAAGTTTGATATTTTTATCTATTCTGATGTCAATTTTGATAATGTATAGTTTTCTGTAAAATTATCTACTTCTCTATATTTCCACATTTAATGCCTTAACATTACACATATTCATATGCCTGTATTTCCTTTCTCTTTCTTACCGCTATAGCCACAGTCCAAATGGAAAGTTTGTGATATGTCATTTTTACCTATCAAATGGACAAAAAATTTTTAAGACTCAGGAAATGCAGTGCTGCTGAAGATGTAGTAAAGCAGGTACATTTATACACTGTTTAATTAGAATATAAACTGTTAGAATCTTTTGAGAAGTTATATGGTAATTAGTACTTATTAAATAAAAACGTGTTTATATCTAACGATCTCACTTCTGGAGTTTATCTAATCAAAGGAAATTCAGAAGTACCACACAAAGATGTGTTTTGTACTACATTTATAATAGAAAATAACTAGAAACAATCTGAATGGCCATCCATCAGAAGACATTTGAATCAAATAAACCATTGTACATTCACACTATAAAATACCACGCTATTAAAAAGAATGAGATTGACATGTAAGTACAGACTTGGAAAAGATGTCCATAATATTGAAATCAATAAAAATAAAAGCAAGTTAAAAATATGTACACTATCTTGTTTATGGTCCTATTTTTAGAAATGAAAGCGAAAACCAAAGAAAGAAAATCACTGAGATAAGTGCTTGTGACAGTAAGCAGGGAAAAGGATGCAAGGACACATGCCAAATGTAAACAGGGGTTACACTGGGGGTGGAGTCATGACAGAGGAAGACTTCAGTTTAACCACTTCTACACTGCTTGAATTGTTATAATATACTTATGGTACGTTTTCTAATTCAAATGTCTGATATAAATCTGTCTTTCCTACCCCTAAAATTTAAAAAAGGGAAAATTTGCTAGGCACCCTGTGTAATCACCCTAATTTAGTGGTCAAATCCAAGACTTGCTACAAGTAATGGAAAAGATAGGAAGGGCTCAGGCTGCCTTTAACAACTCTAATAATAGAGCATCATGGTTTCTATGATCATCAAACGAGGAATAAAGAAACATGAAAATTCGGCTTTTTGGTTATAAGATTCAAAAGTGTCTTGTGGAGGAGGGGCCAAGATGGTCGAATAGGAACAGCTGCAGTTGGAGGCTCCCACCAAGAAGAATGTAAACAGCAAGTGAACCCTGTACCAGCAACTGAGGTATACAGCTTCTCTCATTGGGACTGACTAGGCTGTTGTCTTGACCCATGGGGAGTGAGGAAAAGCGAGGTGGTACAATAGCACACCTGGGAGGCACACAGGGCAAGGGAGCTCCCATCCCCAGACAGAGAGGCAGTGAGTGATCATGCTACCCTGCCCGGGAAACCACGCTTTTTCCATGGATCTATGTGACCCACAGATCCTGTCATAAGCCCACGCCACCAGGGCCTTGGTTCCCAAGCACAGAGTTGTGCAGATTCTCAGTGGCCACTTGGTTGGAGACAACCTAAGACTACACAGTTCTTGGGGGAAGGGGTGGTCATCACCACTGTGATTGCCTGTTGTCTCCGACAACTGAACTTCCTAGGTATTTTATTCACTTTAAAGCAATTGTGAATGGAAGTTCACTCATGATATGGCTGTCTGTCTGTTATTGGTGTATAGGGATGCTTGTGATTTTTGCACATTGATTTTGTATCCTGAGACTTTGCTGAAGTTGCTTATCAGCTTAAGGAGATTTTGGGCTGAGACAATGGGGTTTTCTAAACATACAATCATGTCATCTGAAAACAGGGACAATTTGACTTCCTCTTTTCCTAATGAATACCCTTTATTTATTTCTCCTGCCTGATTGCCCTGGCCAGAACTCCCAACACTATGTTGAATAGGAGTGGTGAGAGAGGGCATCCTTGTCTTGTGCCAGTTTTCAAAGGGAATGCTTCCAGTTTTTGCCCATTCAGTATGATACCGGCTGTGGGTTTGTCATATACAGCTCTTATTATTTTGAGATACATCCCCTCAATACTGAATTTATTGAGAGTTTTTAGCATGAAGGGCTGCTGAATTTTGTCAAAGAACTTTTTTGCATCTATTGAGACAATCATGTGGTTTTTGTTTTTGGTTCTGTTTATATGCTGGATTACGTTTATTGATTTGTGTAGGTTGAACCAGTCTTGCATCCCAGGGATTAAGCCCACTTGATCATGGTGGATAAGCTTTTTGATGTGCTGCTGGATTCGGTTTGCCAGTATTTTATTGAGGATTTTTGCATTGATATTTATCAGGGATATTGGTCTAAAATTCTCTTTTTTGTAGTGTCTATGCCAGGCTTTGGTATCAGGATGATGTTGGCCTCATGAAATGAGTTAGGGAGGATTCCTTCTTTTTCTATTGACTGGAATAGTTTCAGAAGGAATGGTACCAGCTCCTCCTTGTACGTCTGGCAGAATTCGGCTGTGAATCCGTCTGGTCCTGGACTTTTTCTGGTTGGTAGCCTATTAATTATTGTCTCAATTTCAGAGCCTGCTTTGGTCTATTCAGCGATTCAACTTCTACCTAATTTAGTCTTGGAAGGGTGTATGTGTATGTGTTCAGGAATTTATCCATTTCTTCTAGATTTTCTAGTTTATTTGCATAGAGGTGTTTATAGTAGTCTCTGATGATAGTTTGTACTTCTATGGGGTCAGAGGTAATACCCCCTTTATCATTTTTTATTGCATCTATTTGATTTTTCTCTCTTTTCTTCTTTATTAGTCTTGCTAGTGGTCTATCAATTTTGTTGATCTTTTCAAGAAACTAGCTCCTGGACTCATTGATTTTTTTGAAGGGTTTTTTGTGTCTCTAGCTCCTTCGGTTCCACTCTGATCTTAGTTATTTCTTGCCTTCTGCTAGCTTTTGAATGTGTTTGCTCTTGCTTCTCCAGTTCTTTTAATTGTGATGTTAGGGTGTCAATTTTAGATCTTTCCTGCTTTCTCTACTCATCTAACAAAGGGCTGATATCCAGAATCTACAAAGAACTCAAACAAATTTACAAGACAAAAACAAACAATCCCATCAAAAAGTGGGCAAAGGATATGAACAGACACTTCTCAAAAGAAGACATTTATGCAACCAACAGACATATGAAAAAATGCTTATCATCACTGGCCATCAGAGAAATGCAAATCAAAATCACACCAGTTAGAATGGTGATCATTAAAAAGTCAGGAAACAACAGGTGCTGGAGAGGATGTGGAGAAATAGGAACACTTTTACACTGTTGGTGGGACTGTAAACTAGTTCAACCATTGTGGAAGACACTGTGGTGATTCCTCAAGGATCTTGAACTGGAAATACCATTTGACCCAGCCATCCCAGTACTAGGTATATACCCAAAGGATTATAAATCATGCTGCTATAGAGACACATGCACATGTATGTTTATTACAGCACTATTCACAATAGCAAAGACTTGAAACCAACCCAAATGTCCATCAATGATAGACTGGATTAAGAAAATGTGGCACATACACACCATGGAATACTATGCAGCCATAAAAAAGGATGAGTTCATGTCCTTTGTAGGGACATGAATGAAACTGGAAACCATCATTCTCAGTAAACTATCCCAAGAACAAAAAACCAAACACCACATGTTCTCACTCATAGGTAGGAATTGAACAATGAAAACACTTGGACACAGGGAGGGGCACATCACACACTGGGGCCTGTCGTGGGGTGGGGGTAGGGGGGAGGGATAGCATTAGGAGATATAACTAATGTAAATGACGAGTTAACGGGTGCAGCATACCAACATGGCACATGTATATATATATGTAACAAACCTGCACGTTGTGCACATGTACCTTAGAACTTAAAGTATAATTAAAAAAAAAAAAAGAAATGTGACTAGTACAAAAGGAGATGTACTGTAAATATTAAGTACACAATGGATTTTTTTTTTTTTGGAACAAAGTCTTGCTCAGTCACCCAGGCTGGAGTGTAGCAACGTGATCTAGGCTCACTGTAGCCTCAATTTCCGAGGCTCAAGCCATCCTCCCATCTCATCTCAGCCTCCTGAGTAACTGGGACTACAGGTGCGTACCACCACGCATAGCTAATTTTTTTTTTTTTTGTAGAGACAAAGTTTCTCTGTGTTACCCAGTCTGCTCTCAAACTCCTGGATTCAAGCAATCCTCCCATCTCAACCTCTCAGAGTGTTGGGATTACAGGTGTGAGCCACCATGCCCAGCCCACACTGGATTTTAGGGACTTAGTATGAAAGAATGTCAATGATCTCATTAAAATGTTTTATATTGACTTCATGTTGAAATAATAATAGTTTGGCTATATTAAGTCAAATAAAAATATTACTAAAATAAAAAAAGAAAAACAAACAAATAGAAAGCAATAACTACAGCATCAACAGGAAACTCCCCAAGAAAACCCCGTCCAAAGGTCAGCAGCCTCAAAGATCAAAGCTAGATAATCTCACAAAGATAAGAATCATCAAAAAAAAAAAAATGCTGAAAACTGAAAAAACCAGAGTGTCTCTTCTCCTCCAAATAATCACAATACCTCTCCAGCAAGGGCAGAGAACTGGGCAGAGGCTGGGATGGCAGAATTGACAGAAGTAGGCTCCAAAGGTGGGTAATAATGAACTTCACTGAGCTGAAGGAGCATGTTGTAACCCAATGCAAAGAAGGTAAGAATCATGATAAAACATTACAGGAGCTGTTAACTAGAAAAACCAGTTTACAGAGGAACATAAATGAACTGATGGAGCTGAAAAACACAAGAACTTCACAATACAACCACAAGTATCAATAACCAAATAGACCAAGCAGAGGGAAGAATTTCAGAGCTTCAAGACTATCTTACTGAAATAAGACAGGCAGACAAGATTAGAGAAAAAATAATAAAAAGAAATGAAAAAAAACCTCTGAGAACTATGGAATTATGTAAAAAGACCAAACCTATTACTGATTGGGGTACCTGAAAAGAGACAGGGAGAATGGAACCAAGTTGGAAAACATACTTCCAGATATCATCCAGGAGAACTTCCCCCAACCTAGTCAGATAGGCCAACATTCAAATCTGGGAAATGCAGAGAACCCCAGCAAGATATTCCATGAGATCAACCCCAAGACACATAATCATCAGATTCTCCAAGGTTGAAATGAAGAAAAAAATATTAAGGGCAGCCAGAAAGGCTAGGTCACCCACAAAGGGAAGCCCATCAGACTAATGGCATAGCCTCTCAGCAGAAATCCTACAAGCCAGAAGAGATTGGGGGCCAGTATTCAACATAATTCCCAAAGAAATGAATTTCCAACCCAGAATTTCATATCCGGTCAGACTAATTTCATAAGTTAAGGAGAAGTAAAATCTTTTTCAGACAAGCAAATGCTGAGAGAATTTATCACCACCAGGCTTGCTGTGCAAGAGCTCCTGAAGGAAGCACTCAATAGGGAAAAGAAAAACCATTCCCAGCCACTGCAAAAACATACTGAAGTACAAAGACCAATGATACTATGAAGCAACTACATTAACAAGTCTGCAAAACAACCAGCTACCATCATGATGACAGGATCAAATTCGCACATAACAGTATCAACCTTAAAAATGTAAAATAGGCTAAATGTCCCAATTAAAATGACAAGCTGGATAGAGTCAAGATCCATCAGTGTGCTGTATTCAAGAGACCCATCTCACATACAAAGACACACATAGGCTCAAAATAAAGGGATGGAGGAAAATTTACCAAGCAAATAGTAAGCAGAAAAAAATCAAGGGTTGCAATCCTAGTTTGTGACAAAACAGACTTTAAACCAACAAAGATTAAAAAAGACAAAGAAGGGCATTACATAATGGTAAAGGGGTCAATTCAACAAGAAGAGCTAACTATCCTAAATATATATGCAACCAATACAGGAGAACCCAGATTCATAAAACAAGTTCTTAGAGACCTACAATGAGACTTAGACTCCCACACAATAATAGTAGGAGACTTTACCCCACTGTCAGTACTACACAGATTGAGACAGAAAATTAACAAGGATATTCAGGACTTGAATTCAGCTCTGAATCAAATAGATCTGATAAATATCTACATAATTCTCCCCAATAAACAACAGAATATATAGTCTTCTTGGTGCCAAATGGCACTTACTCTAAAATTGATCACATAATTTGAAGTAAAACACTCCTCAGCAAGTGCAAAAGAACTGAAATTACACCAAACAATCTCTCAGACCACAGTGCAATCAAATTAGAACTTAAGATTCAGAAACTCACTCAAAACTCATAACTACATAGAAATTAAACAACCTGCTCCTGAATGACTCTTGGGTGAATAATAAAAATTAAGACAGAAAACAATAAGTTCTTTCAAACCAATGAGAACAAAGAGACAATGCATCAGAATCTCTGGGATGCAGTTAAAGCAGTGTTAAGAGGAAAATTTACAGAACTAAATGCCCATGTCAAAAAACTAGAAAGATCTCAAATCAATACCCTGACATCACAATTTAAAAAACTAGAGAATCTAGAGCAAACAAACCCCAAAACTAGCAGAAGACAAGAAATAACCAAGATCAGAGTGGAACTGAAGGAGATAGAGACACAAAAAACCCTTCAAAAAATATCAATGAATCCAGGAGCTGGTTTTTTGAAAAAATTAGTAGATAGACCACTAGCTATATTAATAAAGAAGAACATAGAGAAGAATCAAATAGACACAATAAAAAATGATAAAGGGGATGTCACCACTCACCCCACAGAAATACAACCTATCATCAAACAATACTATAAACACCTCTCTTCAAATAAACTAGAGAATCTAGAAGAAATGGATAAATTCCTGGATGTATACATCCTCCCAAGACTGAACCAGGAAGAAATTGAATCCCTGAGTAGACCAATAACAAGTTCTGAAATTAAGGCAGTAATAAATAGCCTAACAAAGAAAAAAACACCAGGACCAGATGGATTTACAGCTGAATTCTACCAGAAGTACAAAGAGAAGCTAGTACCATTTCTTCCAAACAATTGAAAAGAAGGGACTTCTCCTTAACTCATTTTATGAGGCCAGCATCATCTTGATACCAAAACCTGGCAGAGATACAACAACAATAAAAAAAGCTTCAGGCCAATATCCCCAATAAATACCGATGTAAAAATCCTCAACAAAATACTGGCAAACCAAATCCAGCAGCACATCAAAAAGCTTATCCACTACAATCAAGTTGGCTTCGAAGATCCCTGGGATGTAAGGCTGGTTCCACATATGTAAATCAATAAACATAATTCATCACAGAAATAAAACTAAAGACAAAACCACATGATTATCTCAACAGATGCAGAAAACTCCTTCGATAAAATTCAACATCCCTCCATGCTAAAAACTCTCAATAAATCAGGTATTATTGGAACATATCTCAAAATAATATGAGCCATTTATGACAGACCCACAGTCAACATCATACTAAATGGGCAAAAGCTAGAAGCATTCCCCTTAAAAACTGGCACAAGACAAGGATGCCCTCTCTCACCACTCCTATTCAACATAGTACTAGAAGTTCGGGCCAGGGCAATCAAGCAAGAGAAAGAAATAAAGGTATTAAAATAGGAAGATAGGAAGTCAAACTGTCTCTGTTTACAGATGACATAATCCTATATCTAGAAAATTCCATCATCTCAGCCCAAAAGTTTAAGCTGATAAGCAACTTCAGCAGAGCTTCAGGACACAAAAATCAATATGCAAAAATCACAAGCTTCCAATACACAAACAACAAGCAAGTAGAGAGCCAAATCATGCATGAACTCTCATTCACAATTGTGAATTGTGAATTCTCTTACAAAGAGAATACAATACCTAGAAATACAGTTAACAAGGGAAGTGAAGGATCTCTTCAAGGAGAACTACAAACCACTGCTCAGGGAAATCAGAGAGGACATAAACAGACGGAAAAACATACCATGCTCATGGATACGAAGAATCAATATTGTGAAAATGGCTATACTGCACAAAGTAATTTACAGATTAAATGCTATTCCCATTAAACTACCACTGATATTGTTCACAGAATTAGAAAAAACTACTTTAAAAATCATATAAAACCAAAAAAAAGAGCCTATATAGCCGAGACAATCCTAAGCAAAAGGAGTAAAGCTGGAGGCATCACGTTACCTGACTTCAAACAATACTACAACGCTACAGTCACCAAAACAGCATGGTACTGGTACAAAAACAGATACATTGACCAATGTAATAGAATAGAGATCTCAGAAATAAGACCACACCTCTACAACTATCTGATCTTTGACAAACCTGACAAAAACTAGCAATAGGGAAAGAATTCTCTATGTAATAAATGGTGCTGGGAAAACTGGCTAGTCATACGGAGAAAATTGAAACTGGACCGCTTCCTTACAATATATACAAAAATTAACTGAAGATAGATTAAAGACTTACATGTAAAATCCAAAACGATACAAAACCTAGGCAATACCATTCAGGACACAGTCATGGGCAAAGATTTTATGACAAAAACGTCAAAGGTTATTGCAACAAAGGAAAATTGACAAATGGGATCTAATTAAACTAAAGAGCTTCTGCACAGCAAAAGAAACTCTCATCAGAGTGAACAGACAACCTACAGAACAGGAGAAAAATTTTTCAATCTATCCATCAGACAAAGGTCTAATTTCCAGAATCTACAGGAACTTGAATTCACAAGAAAAAAAAAAAATCTCATTAAAAAGTGGGCAAAAGACATGAACAGACACTTCTCAAAAGAAGACATATATGCAGCCAACAAACATGAAAAAAAGGTCAACATCACTGATCATTAGAGAAATGGAAATCAAAACCACAGTGAGTTACCATCTCATGCCAGTCAGAATGGCAATTATTAAAAAGTCAAAAAACAACAGATGCTGGAGAGGCTGTAGAGAAAGAGGAATGCTTTTACACTATTGGTGGGAATGTAAATTACTTCAACCATTGTGGAAGATGGCTTGATGATTCCTTAAAAACCTAGAATCAGAAATAACATTTGACCCATCAATCCTATTACTGGGTATATACTCAAAGGAATATAAATCATTCTGTTATAAAGATACATGCACATGTGTATTCACTGCAGCACTATTCACAATAGCAAAGACATGAAATCAACACAAATGCCGATCAGTGAGACTGGATAAAGAAAATGTGGTACATATACATACTACACAGCCATAAAAAGGAATGAGATCATGTCCTTTGCAGGGACATGGATGGAGCTGGAAGCCATTATCCTCAGCAAACTAATGCAGGAACGAAAAACCAAACACTGCATGTTCTCACTTATAAGTGGGATCTGAACAATGAGAACACATGGATAATGGGAGAGTAACAACATATACTAGGGCCTGTTGGAGGGGGGGCAGCACGTGGGGAGGCAGAGCATCAGGATAAATAGCCAATGCATGCTGGTTGGGTTTAATACCTAGGTGATGCGCTGATAGGTACAGCAAACCACCATGGCCAGGTCACTTACAAAGGGAAGTCCATCAGACTAATGGCATAATCTCTCAGCAGAAACCCTACAACGTTTACCTGTTAACAAACCTGCTCATCCCACACATGTATCCCAGATGTAAAATTAAATTAAATTAAAATTCTTTTTAAAAAGTTTATTACCGAATTATATGGCCTAGAAGTCTATTAAAATTGCTGTTTACTGAATCCAGGATATTGAAAAATACATGAAATCCTTTTCATACTAAATTCCTTTCTGAAGAGCTCATACTTAAATAATATAAGATTAAGGTAAAGAATATATACTAAATGAAAATGAATAGGAGATAATACATTTATTCTTTAAAAGGGTTTTTCCATTAAAATAATATATACTTTCTAATAAAACTGCAAGGGTAATAAAATAAAAACTACCACTTCCTAATGGTAGAAATTTAAACTAGGCAATTTTTACAACTGAAAGAAGAAAATTCTCTATATAAAATGGCTTAGATATAGTTAAGTCTTTATTATCTAGGCATTTAGCATAACTTCCATAAGGTAAAGTTTCAGCTTTATAAACTAATGGTTCATTTGTTCAGAGACTGATCCAAAATTAAATTGGAATGGGTTTGTCTATGGTTTTACGCTATAGAACTTGGTTGCCCCAAAGTGCCTTTACTGTGAGCTCTGCTTCGTGTGCCTTCATGATCTGCAAGGTGCCACAGGAGACTCAATCACTGGAGCTGAAGTGGCAGGTTTTACACCAATAGAGCTGTTAGGGCAGCTAATTTTAGAGCTACAATGAAATTGTTGGAAATACCCCTGGGTACATTATTTCAGCACATTAATGAGGCTGTTCACAAAGAGTTTATTACAATAAGAGATAGATGTTTATTAGATCAGTAATATGATTATAGAACATGCTGCATGGGAAAGGCCTCTGGGAGCCATAGGCAGGATAATTTTGCAGGCATTAAACAAAACAAAAAAGCCAAACATCATTATCAAAACTGCTACATTTACTGTATCACAGTTATGGGTAAATATCCACACTATTAAATATCCACATTATTTTCCTTTCAAAAATGATGCATAGGCATGCTTTCTGAGCTTACATGCAATGAGGTTTGGGGACGGGGGTGGCAAAAATGAAACAAATCAAACTCAGAGAATTTACCGTTCATCTTAAATAAGGCTCACTTCTAAAGACACCTAGGAATTGCATATTGTTGACTGTAGCCATAATAGTCTTTCACTACATGTTATTGTACTACTGAGTAATAAAGATAACAGGCTGGGCAAGGTAGCGCATGCCGGTAATCCTAGCACTTTGGGAGGCCAAGGTAGGCGGATCACGAGGTCAAGAGATGAAGACCATCCTGGCCAACATGGTGAAACTTCGTCTCTACTGAAAATACAAAAATTAGCTGGGTGTGGTGAGGCACACCTGTAATCCCAACTACTCAGGAAGCTAAGGCAGGAGAATCGCTTGAACCTGGGGCGCAGAGGTTGCAGTGAACCGAGATCAGGCCACTGCACTCCAGCCTGGCAACAGAGCAAGACTCAGTCACCAAAAAAGAAAAAGAAAAGAAAGATAATAATACCACTACCAATAACAAGATAACAAAGCGATAAAAGCAAACATCCTGGGTTGGGGGTGTTTATCATACGCTAAGTGCTGTGCTAAGAGTTCTTCATGCATTAATCTTTTAGCCTTCTCAACAATCCTGTGAGGTGTTATAATTCCCTCCCCGCCCCCCCCCCCTTTTTTATGTGGAAACAGAGGCTTACTAACTTGCACATGGTCATTCATCTGTTCATCAGTAAAGCCTACTCAACCACAGTTAAACAAATGGGTGTCCAGAGGTGACCCAACTGAATAAGAAATGCCCTATATTTCCTGCCGAACAGCGTCATATTGAATGTCAAATTAGTTAGACAACGTTGCTTCAGTTTCAGTTTTTAAAGATGCGACTATTTTTTTTTTTCTTTTGAGACGGAGTCTCACTCTGTCGCCCAGGCTGGAGTGCAGTGGCGCAACCTCGGCTCACTACAAGCTCCGCCTCCCGAGCTCACGCCATTCTCCTGCCTCAGCATCCCAAGTAGCTGGGACTACCGGCCCACCACCACGTCCGGATAATTTTTATGTATTTTTTAGTAGAGACGCGGTTTCACCGTGTTAGCCAGGATAGTCTCGATCTCCTGACCTCTCCACCTCAGCCTCCCAAAGGACTATTTCTTTTTTTTAGTGTTGTTACTTGTAAATGCACAGTTGCATGCCATTACGCGATTATCCCTGTTGACAAGGCAACAGCGGCTTCTACAGTTTACAAACGTAGTATACACACATTGGAAGAGGCTGAGATACTAAAGACCAGTAATGACAAGGTAAAATGCAATCAGTATGACCTTGAAATAGAGACTTTAAAGAAATACAAGCATAAACAATTATGTTACCCATTAGCACCTCAACTTTAAATGGAGTTTTCTTCATCACCCTCCACAAAAACGACAAAGTATGTCTTTAGTCTGTTT
The DNA here is from genome assembly GCF_000951035.1 of Colobus angolensis palliatus. NCBI lineage: Eukaryota > Metazoa > Chordata > Mammalia > Primates > Cercopithecidae > Colobus > Colobus angolensis. The sequence continues at coordinate 1,117,757 of NW_012116389.1, forward strand.
CTCTGGGATGAACCAATGAAGAAAAGATATATTTCCAGGGGAAAACCAGTCCTGAAAATGCTGCTTTCTCTGGAGGATCACATAATGTAAAAACAAGGCTCTTCTGTGTAATCCTTGGGGACTATACCAGAACAGCTTTCCCACCTGGAAGCCACTACTAATCCTCTCTTCTGTGGTATAAAAGAATCACTATCAATCATCTCCTTTCGTTTAGTTTTATTAGGAAGCAGCACATTAGGTCAAGGAAATGATATTTTCATAGAAGATGCTTTATTATTACTTCCCAGGACATACACTACTCCCAATTACTTAAATGATTATGGTGCAGAGAATGAATATAACCAATCACATTCAGCCAAAGAAACGATAATTTCTAAGATACACAGATGCCACTCCACTTATTTAACAACTGTGTATCAAATGATAACTAAAACCAATGGAACAAAATCTTATCAGTACTTGATGCCTGAAATCTTTTACCAATATAACACTACATAGATGTCTACCTATTCCTTACAATAAAATAATCCTGAACAAATCAAATAAATGTAAAAAATAAAACCATGGAAGTAGTAGAAGAAAATGTGGGTGACTGTATTTATAACCCTGGAGTGGAAAGACATTTTAAAACACAAAACTCAAAAATCTTAAAGATACCGATAAATTTGATTGAACAGAACTATCTTTATAGTGAAAATACCTATAAAAATTAAAAATGCAAGGAGAAACCTAAAAAGTATATTTGTTACAAAAAAAAGATAAGTTTATTTATATACAAAGAGGTCTTACAAATCAATAAAAGAGGTAAATTAAGTAGAAAAACATGAGAAAGGATTACACTAAAGCTTCAGTAATTGTGTAAAAAGACACACAAATGACTAATTAACCTACAAAATATGCTAAACTTCATAAATCATGAAAGAAATGCAAAACATCAAAGACCTATCAGGTTTCATACATCAGAATGGCAAAATGATACAATTTCAGAAAACTCAGTATCAGCAAGGAGAAACAGGCAATCTCTTCTTTTGGTGAGAATGAAAACTGGTCCTCTAGCTTTTGAGGAGGGCAGTTTGGCTATCTATATCAAAGCTAAAAATTCACAACCTTTTACCTAGCAATTCTATTTCTAGAAATTTGTCCTATAATTATATAAGCACAAGTAAACATAGTATATTGAACAAAAATTTTCAGTGCAGCTGTCTTTGTCAGAAAAATGTACCCCCTCCACATACACACACCTAGAAGCTTAAACATCCATTAACGGGAAATCTTACTAATTTGATTACGGTATGTTCATGCAGTACCACAGTCATCCAAAATAGTTATACAGATTGAGCATCTCTAACCCTAAAATCTAAAACCCAAAATGCTCCAAAATCCCAAACTTTTTGAGTGTCAATATGATACCACAAAGGGAAAATTCCACACCTGAATGTGACAGGTCACAATCAAAACACAGACACACAATACAAAGATTATAAGTATCCCTGAAGGAAAAATAAAATTATCTTCATGCTATATGTAAAAGTTGTATATGAAACATAAATGAATTTCATGTTTAGACTTGGTTCCTTTCCCTAAGATATTTCATTATTTATGGGTAAATATTCCAAAATTCAAAATACTTCTTGTCCCGAGCATTTTGAATAAGGAATACTCAACCTGTATTTATATGTACTGATACAGAAATTTTGTTAAAATATATTGAGAAATGGGAGAGGAAGCAAGTTGCAGACGCACATGTATACTATGATTTCATTGTATTAAAGGGGCATATATACATTTATTTTATACACACACATATACATATAATTGTAAAAGAAAACACTATTTTTTGTGATTCTGGAGAAGAGAGGAAGATATTTACTTTTCATTTATTAACCCTTCCAAAGAGTTTGAATTATTTTTACTGGGCATATATAATTATTAGTTTTAAAAGGACACTAGCACATGGAACCTATCTGTCAAACATCCAAAATATTTGGAGAAAAAAATGTAAGATACTATAAATCATGCAGGTACATTTAAAACTCAGAAGGGGGCAAATCTGCCCATAATCAGGATGACAAATTCATTTTTCATTTATACTTTTTGGTATTTATGTGAAAAGTCCCAGCATAGAAATAAATTTTTTATTATTGTTTTACGTTAGAGTATATGTTTGCCTAGTGTTAATGGTGAATGTGTTTTAGTTTGAATTGACTTTTTAAAATAACCTACAGAAAAAAGTTTAGTACTTAGTCAATTTATTTTTCCCTCAGTGATAAATTAAGGGAAACTGATCACTAGGTTAAACACTGAATTTTCTGTACTTGCAGTGTTTCTGCATGATGAATTTTGTAATTATCTTAGCCTCCACATTCCAAACACCTTTGTGGTTTCATTTACATGAAATGTGAATTTCCTTTTTTTTGCCTCAACTGAATCTTTAATTATGAGCTAAACCATAATTATTTTTTAAAAAAAGTTATGAGTTGAAAAATTTATTCTTCAAAATTCACACTGACAAACTCAAAGATAGAAATAGCTTAAGCAAACAATTTATACTTAAGTTTACTTCTCTGTAAAATGGGTGGATATCTGCTGCATATGAAAGCATTCAGTCCAACCAGGCATACTCCTGATGGTACAAGCATCTGAAGAAATGAGTCTCTCATCTCAAGTCTTCAGTAATGTTGTTCTCAAAGATGCTTTAAGCCCAGCGACAAACAGAACTGTGGGAACCTAACTACTAATGATCACAGGGTGTCCAATCAAAACGAAAATTAAAATACCTAATAGAAGATACATAAGTTAATGATCCAAAATAACTATATATCTGTTTCTAGGAAGGATGGCTAATGAGATCAAATCAATCAAGGCTGACTGGTTTTACCAGATAACATAGGTGTGGCCCAAAATAACTCAAATTGTTAAATAAGGTTCTATGTGAGAATAAATAGTAACTTTGAACTGAGTTTGCATACAACTACTTTTGGACCCAACTGATACTTTAATAGTAGAAAAATGGAAAATGCATGTAACCAACTACCTTAAAAATACAGACAGCCTGGGCGCAGTGGCTCATGCCTGTAATCCTAGCACTTTGGGAGGCTGAGGCAGGTGGATCACCAGAGGTCAGGAGTTCAAGACCAGCCTGACCAACATGGTAAAACCCCATCTGTACCAAAAATATAAAAATTAGCTTGGCGTGGTGGTGGGTGCCTATAATCCCAGGTACTCAGGAGGCTGAGGCAGGAGAATCGCTTGAACTCCAGGAGGCAGAGGTTGCAGCGAGCCAAGATAGTGCCACTGCACTCCAACCTGGGTGACAGAGGGAGACTCTGTCTCAAAAAAAAATAATAAAAC
>NW_012116389.1:1121157-1151358 GCF_000951035.1 Colobus angolensis palliatus
TTAGCTTGGCATGGTGGTGGGTGCCTATAATCCCAGGTACTCAGGAGGCTGAGGCAGGAGAATCGCTTGAACTCCAGGAGGCAGAGGTTGCAGCGAGCCGAGATTGCGCCATTGTACTCTAGCCTGGGCAGCCTGGGCAGCCTGGGCAACAGAGTGAGACTCCGTCTCATTCATTCATTCATTCATTCATTCATAAATAAATAAATAAATAAAAGAATACAGACAGTCCCCAACTTACGATGCTTTTACTTAAGGTTTTTTGACTTTATGATGGTGGGAAAGTGATATGCATTCAGTGAAAACAGTACTTTGGGTACCCATACAACCACTGTCTTTTTCACTTTCAGTATAGTTGTTAATAAACTGCAAGAGATACTCAACACTTTATTATAAAATAGCTTTGTATTAAGGTCATTTTGACCAACTAGTGGCTAATTTAAGTGTTCAGAGCACATTTAAGGAAGGCAAGGCTAAGCTATGATGTTTGGTAGGTTAGGGGTATTAAATGTGTTTTCAATTTACAATACCTTCAACTTACGACAAGTTTACCCGAGGCATAACCATATTGCAAGTTGAGGAGCATCTGTATTTTTGGTTGACGCTCTTTAGAAACACTATACTATATTCTAGTACATAGTTTTATTTGAAACTGAAACCAGGTATTTTTCATTATCTGTTACTATATATTCAATTTTTCATTATCTCTTGGGTGACTTTTTAAATGATTGAGTTTGAAGGGGCCAGTAGTGTTCTTCTAGTCCAACCACAGTCTTGTAGGCAGAAAATTATCATTTTAACTCCCCACATATTTCAAATGAACAGGATGAAAAAGGAGCTTTTATGCACTGTGTCAATCAGCTGTACTGGGTTATTGGACAGAAATATGTTAGGGGCCAACTGCCCAAAATGTGCTGACTCCTTGGGAAGTGGGACCAGGCAGCCATGTTCTTTCATAGTAATTTGGAAGCAGAGTCAAGGGTTGCTGCTGTCATCAAAAGTCAAGGTCCCCATGTCCTCTGCAGCAGAGGGGCACAATCCAGCTCCCTCAGGAAGGGCATCAATAATTAATTAAGATTAGCAAATGTCACAAGTAATATTTATGAAAAAAATCTCATCTGCTTTCTTGTAAAAGAAAGTGCTATTCTTATCATTTCATGGATATAGCACAAAGTATCAAGACATGAACTTACTGAGTCTGGAAGTAGAAAAGCAATAAACCTAAATTCAAGATAAAGTTTTATGCTCTACTAAGTCATATCTAGCTGCTTATTTTGGATGCAAGAAAATAGCACTACAGATAGTCAATTTATTGCCACAGGAAAGCCAACCAAACTATACTTAGTCTCCACTCAACAGAACAGTATTCTGATCTTTTCTGGCAGAATGAAAGAGTGAATTCTGATGGTAACAGCTACTAGGAGAAACTCGGAGTTGCAGAGCTGGTGAATATTCACGAAGTTTTCTTACTATGATGGCCCCTTGCAGGGAGGATGGAAGGGATGTGTACTTTTGAATGATCTAAGAAGCTTGGAGTTTATCTATCAGACTTGACTCTAGGATTTCAAATCCTAAATTAAGAGAAAATGATAAAGTATATTAGGAAAAATGCTCAAGATTCTGAAGCTAAAATCACAATTTAGATATTTATCTCCATCTCGTAGGGAAAATGTTGGGTGTCTCTAGTGTGGAAACAGCTGGCAGCGAGCTTCCACCTTGCTCTGCTTTTGTGTCTTACACACTATACTCTGGGCAGAGCAAGAGGGTATCTTGGTCCCCAGAGATGCAGAGTGAGAGATGCCTCTGAGATCAGGTCCCTTGAGTAAAAGTTTCCAAGGCTGAGGCTGCATGGCACTTGCCCTGCTCCACCTCATGAACACTAAACACCTTTCTATTTTATCACTCACACCCCAAACTAAAATAAAAATGATCTGAATGTCATCACTGACTTGCCAGAAATGCATGCACATGAGCAGGTTAACTCGCCTAAGAAAGTAACCCAAGGCTAAGACTTTCATTTTCTAATTCTAATTAAAAGAATTTCAAGTAGCATCATAGAAAGATTTTTTGAAGGGATATAAGGGAGAGATTCTGTTTATATGTCCTTTTGGTCCTTTTAGAACACCTGAAAATTAGAACATGGAGGAAGAGAAGGCCAGTGAGAAGAGTAACAGAAAATCATGTACAAAAACGACTTGGTGCTCTGGAGATGGGGAATTGGTGGGAGGCGCTGTGCCCCAATCAGGAGAGATGAAAATCAGGACCCTAGTTCATTTGTTTACTATTTTCAGAATGAAAATAACTTTATCGTATTCTGGTTTTTAAAAATACATGTTTATTGTAAAAAAACAATAACAAAAAAAGCAGGGTGAGGGCAAGGACAGCAAAGAAAGGCATTTTTTAAAATAAAAAAATTATCCAGAAATACACTAGTTTGCTGTTTCTCCAGCCTCACTTCTTTTTGTACATTTTATATACACATATATAAAGTGTGGCATAAATCAGACCATATAATTGTTTTCATAACCAGATTGTGGCACTTAGTACATCTTATTCATGGATCCAACAATTATTTATTGAGAGCTTGCTATGGTGAGCACTTTAAAATGTGCCAGGGGTAAAGCTGTCAATTATACAAGCACGTGACCTTCCAGTCAAGAAGGTGCGTGAGTTCAAAATGTGCATCCCTGCCCCATAGTAACTATAATAATGGAAGCTTTAAAAAATACAGATAGCTGTCCCTGTGGGTCAGCAGTGGAACAAACACACACAGCAGCTTGAAGTTCAAAAAGAGTCAGAAGTAGCTACCAAGAAATAGGATCTTCAGGATCACTGAGACCAGCATTTTGAGACCAGCCTGGGCAAGACCTCATCTCTACAAAAATTAAAACAAACAAAACAAAAAAAACGAACTTGGCCAGGCATGGTGGTGCATGCATGTAGTCCCAGCCACTTGGGAGACTGAGGTGGGAGGATCGCTTGAGCCCGGCAGTTCGAGGCTGCCATGAGCTATGATCATGCCACCACTGCTCTCTAGCCTGGGCAACAGAGTGAGACCCCAACTCAAGAAAAGAAAAAGAAAAACCTTCCAGGGGCACATTTATTTGTAAACCATTCCAGAGGATAGAAAAGAGATGTAAAGCTCCCTAATTCATTCCATATGGTTAGCATAATCCTTATAGCAAACTGCACAAATAAAACACAAGGAAAATTAAAAAAAAAAAAAAAAGGAAAAATAAATAGGATCTTCAATGTAATCGGACTATCAATCCAGGTGTGGCAAGACAAAAGCCAGCCAGAGAGTGTGAAATGGGAGTTGGGGTTCCTGTGAACAAAAGGAGATGGAAGAAGCTTTTCCAGCTGTGGGCCTCCTGCTAATAAATGAAGCTATTCTATTGTTGAAACAGCAGCCACAGAACCTGGGCCAAATTCACTGAAGGCTCAGTATCTGGATTTGTGATATACCAAATAATAGTTTGAGATATAAAATTGGGCCTTGCATTTGTTTCTGGATTTGGGGACCCAGGGCAAGGTAACTACAGTACCACTAGATAGGAAGCAGCTGGTTTAGAGAAAAGAAACAAAAGCATCACAAAACACAAATACTTTCCACTCTTGATGAACTTGGATAGGAAGTTAGACTGAAATGGAGAAAGAGAACCACCAAACAAAATGATCGCTAGGTGAATTCATCCAGAAAGAAATAAAAATAATAAAGCAACCAAAAAAGACTTATTTTTAACAGCTTTCTTGAGTCATAACTGACATGCAATACAGTATAAAGTGTACAACAATCAAGACAGTGAATATAACCATCACTATTATAATTTTATTTTCACTAATACCTCACTATTTTGATTACAGTAGCTTCATAGTAAGTTTTGAAATTAGAGTGTTAGCCCTTCAACTTTATTCATTTTCAAAGTTGTTTTGACTATTCTAAGGTCCTTTATATTTCATGTAAATTTTAAAACTAGTTGATTACTCTCTACAAAAAAGTCTGCTGGGATTTTGACTGAGACTACATTGTGTTTACACATCAATTTTGGGAGAACTAGCATCTTAACAATATTGAGCCTTCCCACTCCTGAACCAGGTATATCTCTTCACATAAGTAGAAGTCCTTTAAGTTCTCTAAGCAATGTTTTGTGGTGTCCATACCTTTTGTTAGATTTATCCCTAATATTTCATATTTTTATGCTATTGCAAAAAGCATTACTTTTTATTTCAATTTCAAATTGTCCATTGCCAGAAATAAAATAGATTTTTTGCATATTGATTTTGTTTACTGCAATGTGGACAGACTTATTATTTCTAGTAGCTTTTTGTTGATTCCATTGGATTTTCAGTACAAACATCATGTCATCTATGGATAAAGACAGTTGTACTATTTCTTTTCCAATTTGGATGACTTTTACTTATTTTTCTTGCTTGATCGCACTGGCCAGGACCTCTAATACAATGGCAAATGGAAGCAGTGAAAGTGAACATCTGTTTGCATTTCAGATGTTAGGTAGAAAGCATTAAGGCTTCCACCATTAAATATAATGCTAACTGTATAGATGTATCACTGATAACATTATGTTGTATTATTCTTTAGTCAAAATTAGATCAAACTTTAAAGTCTGTTTTGTAACAATTGTAATATACTTATACTTGTAATAATTATTGTAAAGAGTTTTCCATGTCATTAAATGTTACTCTGTAATAAAAAAATAAATAAAAAAATAAATATAATGCTAACTGTAGATTTTTCATAAATGTGCTTTATCAGGTTTTATCAGAAATAAATGTTAGATTTTTGCCAAGTACATTTCTGTCTCTATTGAAACGATTAAATAGTTTTTCTTTCTTAGCTTGCTAATGTAGTGTATTACTTGATTGATTTTTTTTTTTTTTTTTTTTTGGAGACAGAGTCTGGGTCTGTCGCCCAGGCTGGAGTGCAGTGGCCGGATCACAGCTCACTGCAAGCTCCACCTCCCGGGTTTATGCCATTCTCCTGCCTCAGCCTCCCGAGTAGCCGGGACTACAGGCGCCCGCCACCTCGCCCGGCTAGTTTTTTGTATTTTTTAGTAGAGACGGGGTTTCACCGTGTTAGCCAGGATGGTCTCGATCTCCTGACCTCGTGATCCGCTCGTCTCGGCCTCCCAAAGTGCTGGGATTACAGGCTTGAGCCACCGCGCCCGGCCTACTTGATTGATTTTTAAATGTTAAACCAATTCTGCATTACTGAGATAAATCCCACTTGGCCATGGTATATTCATTCGTTTAATACATGGTTAGATTCAATTTGCTAAAATTTTGTTGAAATTTTTGCATCTATGGTCATACAGGAAATTGGTAGTTTTCTTTTCTTGTAATGTCTTTCTTTGGTTTCTGGTATCAGGGTAACGCTAACCTAGATTCCCAACTCTAGAATGAGTTGGGAAACAGAGCTTCTTCAATTTTCTGGGAAAGATTTTGTAAATTTTATATTATTTCTGAAATATTTCATTGAATTTACCACTGAAGCTATCTGGGACTGAAGGCTTCCTTATGGAAACATTTTAAACTAAAAATTTAATTTCTTTAATAGACAGAGGGTTATTCAGGTTTTTTTTTTCTTGAGTGAGTTTGATAGTTTGTACCTTTCAAGAAAGTTTTCCATTTCATCTAAGTTCTTTCATTGATTGGCATAAAGCTATTTATAATATTCCCTTACTCCTTTTAATATCTGTAGAATTTTTAGAGATGTCTTTCCATATTCTTCTCTCATTCCTGATACAGGCAATTAGTGTCTTCTTTTTTCCCTGATCAGCATGGCAATGGGTTTATCAATTTTGTTGACCATCTCAAAGAATTGGGTTTTGATTTTACTTATGTTCTCTACTGTTTTCCTAGTTCCTTATCTTTCATTTGATTTCTGTCATCTTTATTATTCCCTTTCTCCTACTTACACTGAGTTTAATTTGCTCTTCTTTTTCTAGTCTTTTAAGGTAGAAACTAAGGTAATTGATTTGAGACCTTTCCCAAACCTTTCTAAAAGGGGAGTCATGTGCTATAAATCTCCCTCCCACTAAATATTGTTTTAGGAGCATCCCACAAATTCTGATACATAGTGCTTTCATTCATTCAGTTCGAAATACTCTTTTTGATTTTTAATTTGACCCATGACTCTTTAGGAGTGTGTTAGTTTCAAATATTTGGGGATCTTCCAAGTATCTTTTTAAAATTGGCTTTTAATTCCATTATGGTGAGTTCTATATATTTATCAATTTATAATTTCTATATATCACAAAATATATACTTGCATATTTATAAATTGATATATACTTTATATGACTTGAATATTCTTAAGTTTGAGGCTTTTATCGTGCAAAATATGGTATATCTTGGTAAAATGTTCAGTGTGCACTTCCAATAATGTATTTCCTTCTTCTGTTGGGTGCTCTGTGAATGTCAATCAGGTCAAGTTAGGTGGTAGTGTTGCTCAAGTCTACCGTTTCCTTGCTGACGCTGACTTTCTTTCATCTCTTCTATCAAATGTTAAGAAACGGGCACTGAAATCTTTTATTGAAACTGCATATTTGTCTTTTTACCCCTGTGCTTCTAACAGTTGTTTTGCTTCATGTGGTTCATTTGGCACTGTTAGGTCTATTTGATTGACTATCGTATCATTAGAACATGACCTTCTTTATCTCTGGCAATAGCTTTGCTCTGAAATCTACTTTGTCTAATATTTTAAAATAGCCACTCCAGCTTTCTTTTGATTAGTGTTACCATGGTGCGTCTTCTTCCATTCTTTTACCTTTAACCTATGTGCATCTTTATAGCTAAGATATGTTTCTTGTAGGCAGTATACAGTTGGGTCTTGCTTTTTTACCCCCAAAATGGGGAAAAATGGGGGGGAAGCCCCAAAGTAGACTGTTAGCTGACGGGAAAGGGATATCACTGATTTATTAGAGGGAGGGTATTAGGGAGCTAGGACAGAACAGAGGAGGTAGAAATTTAATGTCATTGTTTATGCTAAGGAAAAATGGGTAACATAAGATAGAAATGGGGACTTAAAATGTTTTGTGATTATAAAAGTGGTAAAATTTTAAAGGTAGCTTAAAGAAAATATGAAATATACAGATGATTTAAAGAAGAAAATAGAAATCACATGTAGTTCTATCACCCAGAGTACACCACTGCAAGCATTTCAGTGTATGTTTGTTCTACATTATACAGAAGTAGTCCTCGCTTTGCATGGCATTAAAGGACCATAAGAACGACCATGCGAAGTTAAAACATGCAAAATAATCTTAATAATGAATGGAGAAATTAGAATTGCTCCATGAGCTTTAAAGTTTCTTTTCAAGGCCGGGCGCGGTGGCTCAAGCCTGTAATCCCAGCACTTTGGGAGGCCGAGACGGGTGGATCACGAGGTCAGGAGATCGAGACCATCCTTAACACGGTGAAACCCCGTCTCTACTAAAAATACAAAAACTAGCCAGGCGAGGTGGCGGGCGCCTGTGGTCCCAGCTACTCCGGAGGCTGAGGCAGGAGAATGGCGTAAACCCGGAAGGCGGACCTTGCAGTGAGCTGAGATCCGGCCACTGCACTCCAGTCCGGGCGACAGAGCGAGACTCCGCCTCAAAAAAAAAAAAAAAAAAAGTTTCCTTTCAAAATATTTAAATCTTTATTATTATTATTACTTTTAGAGACAGAGTCTCTGTCACCCAGGCTGGAGTGTAGTGGGGTTACCACAGCTCACTGTTACCTTGAACTCCTGGGTTCAAGTGATCCTCTCACCTCAGCCTCCCAAAGCACTGGGACTACAGACATGAACCCCTGCACCTGGTCCTTACTGTTGATTATAAACATGTACTTACGTGTTGGGAAATAAACAACAGTAAGCTTAATATTTATTTAGTACTCTGTAATGTGAAACATTAAAAACACAGAGAATTAAAGCATCTTTTTTTTTGTAAAACACTTATCAAGAGTAGTTTGAATAGTGCTTGTCTTCTTCTCATCATATAATTTATGATATAGAAACAGCACACTTTCCATGACTTGGTGAACTGTCATCCTGCTTTCTAATATGGGTCAGCTCTTGACATTTTATCCTTTGCACTTTCAATGTCATGGATATTTCCCAGGGCTCCTTTAATGTGAAGTTTTTTGCTTGCATCACTTCCTCTGGGACATCTTCATCCTTTTCATCTAAACCACCTTTGTCATTGATGCAGATAAGTTCATTCTCACCAAGTTTCTCTGGCTACATCCCCAGAGCTTCTCAAATGGTAGTAGTTTCAATAATCCTACAGTCAGCTATTTCTTCTGTAACTCCACTTACATTCCTTTCAAATTTCACTTCCCACATTATCATTTTTAATTTCTTTGCTGCACCTTCATCTTTGCTGGACAATTCCAATTCCTTCTTTCAATTATCAATTTTTGTAAAATGCTACACAGATTTATCACTAGGGGACCAAGAGGCAACCCAACTACATGCTTTGCTGTCTGTGCATAAAATAAATAATGGATGCATAGTAAGTAAATGCTGATAGACTTTAAGTAAATGACATGACCGGTCACTAATGGTGATGTGTAACTGTTATTTACATAGTGATTTCTTGACTGAAGAGCTAATGGCAAAGTTTATACTTTCATGTATTTACTTCCAGTTAACATACCATGGTAACTAAACTTCGGACCATGTTGTTAAGGGGATTGATATTATTAATATTAAACTGAAATTTGTGCATATCAGAACCATGCAAAGACTGTCTCTCTGCTCTGTGTACATATATTGTGATATATTTTATAAAATGAACCTAATTTTAAATATATATTTTAAATACATATATTTTTTCAATTATATACACATTTTTAAATGCACTTTTAACTAGCATCTTAAGTGATATATTCTAATATTTTATTTAACTTATGCTACAAATATTTTCCCATATGATTAAATATGCTTAGGAAACATGATATTGTGAGTAGCACAGAATCTACCCTAAGAATGGAATTTAATTAATTTCCAATTGAGCAACATATAGATTAACAAAGTTTTCAGTACTAAAAATAATGCTGTAAAGTATATCTGTTTATACAAATAATTCTGTACTTCTGATTATTTCCTATGCATACATTTCTATAAGTGGAATGACTACATCAAAAGGTATAAATAATCTTAAGGCTTTTGATACAGACCAATTAACATTTTAATTTACCAATATATAGTCCCACAGCTAGCTTCCAACTTTGAAGATTGGAAAAGTAAAAACCTGCATTTCATTTTTTCTCACTTAATTTTCCCTTATTAACTAATTAACTTATATGTGTTTGGTGAAATTAACATTGGGCATTTGTATTTTTGCTGTTGTGAATTACCTGCCTAATTCCTTTGACCACTTTTCTCCTGGGGGTATCTATTTCTAAATGATTTAAGTGACTTCATATATATATATGTGTGTGTGTGTGTGTGTGTATGTGTGTATATATATATAGTCATATCCTTACAGATACTATGTCTCGTAATGCATTTGTTATAAGTTGTGGAACTCCAAAAACTATCAGTTATTACCACTCTGCCCAATACTCACATAAGTGAGATGTATAAATATAATGTTATACTAAAATTCTGACGTGTTTTTACCTGGTTCTAATATCTAACCTTCAGATTTGGTTATTAGAGTCTAATTATTAAGACTCACTTTCCTCATTGATGCACATAAAAACTCAACCATTAATTATGCAAAAGTATTCTTATCCTACATTTAAAAATCAAGGCAAGAAAATAAAACGGCCAAGCACGGTGGCTCATGCCTGTAATCCCATCACTTTGAAAGACCAAGGCTGATGGATCACAAGGTCAGGAGTTCGAGACCAGCCTGGCCAGTAAGGTGAAATCCTGTCTCTACTTAAAAAAGGTACAAAAAAAAAAAAATTAGCTGGGCATGGTGGCATGTGCCTGTAATCCCAGCTACTCAGGAGGCTGAGGAAGGAGAATTGCTTGAACCCAGGAGGCAGGGGTTGCAATGAGCCAAGATGGCGCCACTGCACTCCAGCCTGGGCGACAGAGTGAGACTCCGTCCCAAAAAAAAAAAAAAAAAAAAAGAAAAGAAAATACACCTTTAAAAACCTTTTAATTAGCTAGACTTTGCTTTTGGCATGACCCACGTTTCACAGTTCCACAGTCAATTCTTCCTTCCACCCCTCTAGCTCCCATCTCTTGTCTATCTGTCTGTCCCATTGCCCTAGTCTTGTTCTTTCAGTGAAATGTATTCATATTAAACCATTACTTCCTGAAAGGGGGCTTGAAAAGAAGACAGGAGAATGCTGGAGTATGCATCATCATGGGTGAGAATGAGTTTCCGGAGGAGCTGCTTTCTGGAACGCCTCATATCCCACCACATAAATGCATGTTTTTCTACTCAACCTAGAGCAGGCAGCTTTGGCCAATAACAAAATGGCATTAAAAAACATATTGCTACATGACAGCCACTCAAGACAAAGGCATAAAATTTAATGGGAGAAAGCAGATCTGGAGTTCCAGGGCCTTTCCTCCCTGAAGCTAGACAAATCTAAACATTGAATGTCAGGGCCCTGGGGACTTTCCTGTTAGAAAAGGGTAATGATGCTGTGGCATCTATTTTGACTGCTCAGAGGCTTCTGTGCTCACCAATGCTGCCGGGATCCTAGGGCTAGGATTTTATGCATTGCAGTGGTTATAAGCACAGCAATTTTCCAGAAATACATGGGTCCCTGGTTAATGTCATCTGCCCTTTTGTATCCTTTCTCGTCAATCAAAGATAGGGTTTGGGTTGCTTCAGAAATACAGGCTGCCCAACGAATGTCAGGGCAAACCCTGCTAAGAAGAGGACAACTTCTAGAGAGAAGTCTAAATGATGCAATTTTAAAGTGAGCGAGACAAGCTGGTGAGCCATCACCACCACCTCCTCTTACTAGAGACCAGGCAGGACAGCAAGAGAGCTGCGGACAAATTCTCTGAATAAATCTGTATTTGAATCTATGTCTTACCAGACTTAGTCTGTCGTCAGTTACAATGAGAAGATACATTACATTTGCTAGCTCTTTACTTCCTTTCCTACACAAATATAATTAAATCCCTTCTCTGTAACAGGCCCCAAAGTGAAGCAAACAGATATGGCTTCCTAGGGTTTACAGTTTAGTGGGAGGGACAGAGACATAACAATGTTATGGACATAAACAAATGTTTTTGGTACCAGGTAACAGGAAGTGTTAGGACTAGGAGGCTGGGGATGCTATGGGAGCTGGGGTCTGAGGCAAGCTAACCCAGTTTTCATGGGTGTGAGCAGCTTCCTAAAATAAGTGACACTGACACCAAGACCTGAAAGTCAAGGAAAAGTCAGCAAAATGAAAGGAGAATGAGCTAAGGGAAATCAAGGCATGTTTAAAGAACTGAAAAGAGCTGGTACACAGAACATAGACTATGACAAGGAAAACCTAGAGAAAGTGCTAGAAGCATAAGAAAGGGTCCAATTATCTATGATTTTGTAAGCCTGTTCAGAAGTTGGAGTCTATTAAGTCGATGAATGACAGGGTGAGTTTTGCATTTTGGAAAGAACACTATGCCTGTACGATGGAGAAGACAGTAGAGGGAGCAAGAACAGGCAGAGAATCCAGGTGGAAGGCTCCTGCGGTCCTGTAAGGGCAGGAGGATGGTGGTGGCCTTCATGATAGTGCTCGTGGCAATAAGGAGAAAATGGCAGTCTGTAACTTGTGATGTGTTTGGGTGGCAGAACTGCCAGGGCTTGATGAGATGGGGCAGGATGGTGAAGGAAAAGACAAGAATGATGCCCACATTCTTGGCTTGGGCAATTGAGTGGAAATTAGTTTCATGTGCTGACAGACAAAGCACAAAAGGAGGAACAGTTTTATTTTTATTATTATTTTATTTTCTCGAGACGGAGTCTCGCTCTGTCACCCAGGCTGGAGTGCAATGGCACCATTTCGGCTCACTGCAATCTCTGTCTCCTGGTTTCAAGCAATTCTCCTGCCTCAGTCTCCCAAGTAGTTGGGACTACAGGCATGTGCCACCATGCCCGGTTAATTTTTGTATTTTTAGTAGAGACAGGGTTTCACCATATTGGCCAGACTGGTCTCAAACTCCTGACCTCAAATGATCTGCCCACCTCAACCTCCCAAAGTGCTGGGATTACAGCTGTGAGCCACCGTGCCTGGCCCCAAGTTTTATTTAAAAAAAATATTTTAGAGACCAGGTCTCACTACGTTGCCCAGGCTGGTCTTCAACTCCTGGGCTCAAGTGATACTCCTGCCTTGGCCTTCTAAAGCATGAACAGTTTTGAGGAGGTACTTATGATGAGTTTGTTTTAACCCTGTTGAATCTGAGGTACTTATGGTGTATCCACTGGAAATGTCCAGAAGGCAGATGGGCGGTGGCTACTCAGAAAAAGGGGTATCACCTTTAAATGGAGTACTGATTCCTTAGAGGAGCTGCTTAGTATAGAACTAATAAAATCCCCAATCTCTTGGGTTTGACTTGCAAAAAGACTACGACTACCCCTGGGCTCCATCACCGTAAACCATAATCACCATAAAGCATTATCTGTATTTCATGCCACTGACCGTGAAGTCAGCAGGAAAGACAAGGAGAACAGGCAAGTACAAGTCCACCACCATTTGAAAAGAAAAATCTGCTCATATACTTTGTGAAAGGAAGAAATTTAGTAATAAAAATGGAAAACAGAAATGGACTTTTCCTACATTGTGTTTTATTTTTAATTTATTTTTATGTTAATTTACCTATTTTTAAAACTGGCACAGTGATCTCAGAAACATGAATTGATAGGAATCATCAGATGTTCAGGTGACAGCTTGGTCTCCCAGTTACCTAGCATAGCCACACTGACACCAGGTGAGGACTGGGTCCTAAAGGGACTGTCGAGGAACATCTTTTCAGTGGCCAAAAAAGGCACACACGATTCAGGTGAAATAAACAGAATGATATAAATTAGTCCAAATACTGGCATCTTTGATATATAATAAAGAATATTTTTAAAATAATACCTCCTATAAATTTGGAAATATCTATTTTAATTGAGGGACAAGCAGGCTGTAGCATAATTTCTTATCATAATTAACTATCTAATTTAAAAACTTATCTAGAATATATAGTTGGGCTTCTCATTTTCTTTTTTCCAGTAATAAAACACTTTGGTCAAACATTAACTGTGCTTTATCTTTCCTTCAGGAGACACAGTCAACTTATTATATCCTATATCAGCCATATCTTATACTATGGTTACCAATTTGAAGTTCCCTCTGAAATTGTGAACTACGTGCAGAACTCTGCATATAAGCAAGTCTAGGCATTTTTATGGTAAGAGAATCAAGAATAATCAGATTGTCAAAATAGACTTAGAATCACCGTCTTACATAAACATTTCACCATGGCTCTCCTACAGTGTATATTATAAATACAGGTCATAAATTATAGGTTGACAGGTTTCATATTCTCTTAAGGATAAGTAGGTTTACTTTCATAGGACCATATCTGGAAAAAACCTCAAAAGCTAACAAGTTCATTCTGTTGCCTTTAGGCCAAATGCTTCCAAAATTATCCAAGTCAGATGAAAACTGAAAGTATGTTTATTTTTCCCTACGGGAAAGCAATTCCAGCACCTCATTCTGTAACCTATTACATTTTTTAACAACCACTGTAAAATTTATCTTTGGTCTGTATGTGCTCTAGTTTAGGTCCTCAATAGCCTTATTACTATTTTTCTTCACTTTATACACAGCTATAAATGTGTGTTAATCTTGCCCAGAGAAGACATATGACAGTGTTCTTGTCACAGGCCATTTTTAAACCTAATGGTTCCAATGAGAAATGTGTATATATTGTACACAATGCAGCCCACACACATTAGGCATACGTCTAGTCAATACACTAGAACCTAACTATGATCAAGTTACAAGTAACAGTTCAGTGTCACAAAGAGCTGGGAAAAACCACTCAGAGGACAATTTTATTCCTTGGGTAATCACCTGCCCTGAACATTGGGCTGCAGGGCTCTAAGCAGAACAGTGAAAGCTGCAGCTCCAGCAGAATTCCAGGAGAAAGGTGGGAAGACCTCAAAGCAGTGGGTAGTATTCAAGGAAACTGGACCCTGTGCTTTTATATATGTAAATATTCAAGGTAAGAAACCAGAGGACAATCTGGAAAAAAACAGGGAACAAGAGGGGGCCTTTGGAAGGAACTTCCAAACACAAGGGAGGATGTCTATAAAGAAGGTTCCAAGATTCATCTTATAAAGAATCCTAAACTGAGCAGAGGGGTAGCATCAGAGGTTCGCTGGGTGAGAGAGACAAAAGGAGCACTTTATGAGGGCAGAACAGACTATTCCAACAAATCATAGCAAGCAGATGATAAGGCTAAAAATCAGATATAATATGTGATCTAAGGGGAAATTTTCGAGAAATGACACTTGATCATTTCTCCCAGGTATCATCTCATTTAATCCTCAGGCTCAGAGACAAAGAGTGCCCCATTCAAGATCACACAGGTGGGCAGCAGCAGAGCCAGACATTCACTCTTGGATTTCTGTCTCAAAATCCACAGCTCCTGGGAACCTCTGGCCAGAATCATATAATATTCCATTTCAAGTAATTAGGGGATAGTACCATGTACAAAAAAAGTGCTATATGAATTTCAGGAACTATTGGTAGTACAGACCAATAAATTGTCATATTCCTACTATAAGGTTGAACCAAATGAAACTGCTACTTTTGTAGGCCCCAAATGATCTGATATTGGCAATTTTATGTGATTCAATGTAATATCAAGCAATTAAAAATAAAAAGGGAAGGTGTCAGCCTAAATATAGAGCCCAAGGTGGTACCCTCTTGTGTTTAAATTTTATAAAAAATGGAAGAAGAATAGTGAGAGAAGAATACATAAAGCATGCTAATAAATATTTAAATGCAAAATCTTCAAATACCAACAAAAACCTTCATATTTTATGTTCTATACTCACCTTCCTCCCTGATTACTGGAATTCCGAAAGTCAGCCTTCTGGGGAACCTTCTGATTTTGAACTTGGTAGATACATACTGCCCTATTTAACAGACCTCTGTGGCCTACAGAGAGCCACCTATCTGTTCCAAGTTCCGGGTTCTCTGCTCTTCATCTACTTCAGAACCTCCAGAAAGCTCCCCAAGCAGCACCTAGGCCACTCCAGGGTAGACAATTAAGTCTGCATTTCAAGTTTCAACTACTGCTCCATCCAGGGATTTTTCATTATGGCCTACAGTATTTGGGTTGTTAGATTATCTGGAATAGACACCTGTTCAACAAACAATTCTGAAAGAAGCAGATTCCTCCAGGAGAGGAGATGGGAGTATCTACTCTCTTTCTACTGAGAGTTAAATCCAATCACTCAAACCCAGCAATTAAACAGTGTCATCAGGGCAGCTGTTACAAGGAATATAAGCAAACCCAGGTTCATCAGAGCTATTCTGTATTGGTGTTCCTCGTATTTTGAAGGCATAATCATTTCTATTTCCTAATTAACTCTGCTAATTAGATATAACTACATAAAATAGAAGTGTAAAATATTTTGTGCTTCCTAAACAAAAATGTTTTGTGAAGTCTACAAGCATTTTTGTCCATTTATGTGTTTGTCACAAATGGACAAAAAGGCCATCATCCTTGAGATAAAAAGGCAAAAAGTAGCCTCCATTCAGAATATCTTAAACTATGAAAAATGCATCTGGAAATGACTCCATGCTTGAGCTAGGAATATCTTCCATTCATGAAGACCTCCAAAACTTAAAAACAGCCAAAACAGAATGGCTTTTGAATCAAAAGACTGTATTTCAGTGAGACTATTCCCGAATATGGAATAAAGTTAAGAGTTTAACGTGTTTGCAGTTAATCCAGAGGCCAAGGAGAATGGTGGTAGGGAAAATGTAGACATTGAGTTCAGACACCGAGCTCTCTTGTATTTTTATCCTTTCTAACCTTTGGGGTACCTATTTGGAAGGTAAGGATGGGCCTATGTCATAAGGAAAGAAGGGCTAAATAAGATCAAAGGTAAAGCACTAATAGAATCTAGCTCATTGTCAACACTGGTTAACAGTGGTGAAATTGTTGTGTATTTTTTTAATTTTTTAAAATTTAATTTAATTTAACTTAATTTTTTTTTGAGACAGGTCTCACTGTTTTACTCTTTTGCCCAGGCTAGAGTGCAGTGATGTCATCATTGCTGGCTGTGGCCTCACACTCCTGGGCTCAAGCAATCCTCAAGCCTCAGCCTCCCAAGTAGCTAGAACTACAGGTGTGCACCACTACACCTGGCCAAATTTTAAACATTTTTATAGAGATGGAGTCCTGCTGTGTTGCCTAGGCTAGTCTCAAATACTAGGACCCAGTCGATTCTCCCATCTCGACCTCCCAAAGTGCCAAGATTACAGGCATACGCCACCACACCTGGCCTGTATCAATTTTTATACAGCTATTATTTATTGAGCATATACTATATGCCAGGTACTGTTCATTTAATCCTCAAAATAATTTCATGATCTCATTAGCATTACTAACATCATTTTATAGACGAAGAAACTGTGGCATCAATAAAGTAAGTAACAAATATTGTTACTTAATATTTGTCCAAAGTCACACAGCTGG
Source organism: Colobus angolensis palliatus (assembly GCF_000951035.1). Taxonomy (NCBI): domain Eukaryota; kingdom Metazoa; phylum Chordata; class Mammalia; order Primates; family Cercopithecidae; genus Colobus; species Colobus angolensis. The sequence goes on from NW_012116389.1 coordinate 1,137,821, forward strand.
TAAGTGGTAGAGCTAAGCTGAGCCCATGCCCATGAACTCTGCATGCAATACTGTCTTGCATTATTACTGAAATTGTTCACTCCACTTTATTTCTCATATTTCATCTTCCATGTAGTTTCTAACTTGTAATTCCATGGAACATAGATATCATAGAAAAATTCCATTTAAGAAAGTGTAACTAGATGTTCTTAACTAGAAAGATGATAAAATTAGGCTGGGCGTGGTGGCTCACACCTGTAATCCCAGCACTTTGGGAGACCAAGGCGGGCAGATCACTTGAAATCAGGAATTTGAGACCGGCCTGGACAACATGGTGAAACCCCGTCTCTACTAAAAATACAAAAATTAGCCAGGCACGGTGGTGGGTGCCTGTAATCCCAGGTGCTTGGGTGACTGAGGCAGGAGAATTGCTTGAACCTGCTAGGCGGAGGCTGCAGTAAGCTGAGGTCATGCCACCTCACTCCAGCCTGGGCAAGACAGCAAGACTTCGTCTCAAAAAAAATAATAATAAAAAAAAATTTTAAAGATGATAGAATTAGCAAAAATATAAAGTTAAAAATAATTAGGAACAATAATTTGATTTTTAAAGACTGGGAAGTTTTGTAGGCAGTGAAATGATATGTTTAAAACAGTTTTTAAAATTTCTTATTTTTCTAGGCCAGGCGCAGTGACTCAAGCCTATAATCCCAGCACTTTGGGAGGCCGAGGTGGGCGGATCACGAGGTCAGGAGATCGAGACCATCCTGGCTAACACGGTGAAACCCCGTCTCTACTAAAAATACAAAAAACTAGCCGGGCGAGGTGGCGGGCGCCTGTAGTCCCACCTACTGGGGAGGCTGAGGCAGGAGAATGGCGTGAACCCAGGAGGAGGAGCTTGCAGTGAGCTGAGATCCGGCCACTGCACTCCAGCCCAGGCGACAGAGCGAGACTCCGTCTTGAAAAAATAAAAAATAAATAAATAAATAAATAAAAAATAAAGTTTTTATTTTTCAAGATGGAGTCTTGCTTTTTCACCTGGGCTGGAGTGAAGTGGCATGATCTTGGCTCACTGCAACCTCCATCTCCCAGTTTCAAGGGATTCTCCTGTCTCAGTCTCCCGAGCAGCTGGAATTACAGGTGCGCACCACCACAGCCGACTAATTTTTTTTTATTTTTAGTAGAGACGGGGTTTCACCATATTGGTCAGGCTGGTCTCAAACACCGACTCAAATGATTCACTCACCTCGGTTTCCCAAAGTGCTAGGCTAAAACTGTTTAATACGTCCAAACTCTGAATTTCTGTTGAGCTCTTTTTGTATATTCAATGGTCTTGTATAGTCTTACCTGTTTTTATTTAATTTTGCTTATTTCATTCCATTTCTATTGAGATTGAGGGGGTGTGCCCTAGGTCTGTGTCTGTGCTTTTGCATTTCTGGGGGAGTCCTGCATGCCAAGTCAAACTCTAAAATATCTTTTTGAAAATAAATTGATTCCCATAGCAATTTCTTCTTTCTTCTTATAATTCATTTGTTGAATTTTTTACCTCACATTCATTAAGAAAGTAATTAGATTTGAGATTTTTGAGATTTTGCCTTACCTAAACATCTATTTAAATAAGTAAGCCACCTGGTTTTAAAATAAAGTAGAGATTTAGTTTTCCAGGCCAAATAATCTTCTGAAAGTTCTTTTGGCTCTAGTTTTGAAGGGAATGAAAATAACACAGAAACTCAAGAGATCATGAAATTCAAATACAATTACTTCAATTTCAGTAACGCGCCAAAAGACATACAGGTGAGCTCTTACCAGCGGAATGAGCAGGCTAATCAGGTCTGTTAAAGGTTTGCTGAGCAGCAGCAGGTCTTCTGCAGCCTGAGTGTCCTCTCCTGAGCCAGACTTCTGGGCCTGGAACAGGGAGAAGAGAAATGAAAGACAGTCTTGGTGATTAGTCAGCTTGGCTAAAGGAAACAGGACCGCTCTGTCTGGCAGACACAAGGGGGTGAGGAAGCATTCTACCTCGGTTCCCAGGGATGGAATAGATGGAGGCCCCAGAAGAGATACTATGCTTTGTTATGACACAAGGAGTGTAGCTATTGCCACTGCCACCAGCTCAGGCTACAGAGGCTGACCTCTGTACAGCACATAGATAAAGGAATTACAAAGGTTGCTGCTGCTGGAGGAATAATGGTGATGTACCATATATTGCAGTGGGGAAAGTGGGGAAGGACTTAATCTTTTTTTTTTTATTTTTTTAGATGGAGTCTCGCTCTGTCACCCAGGCTGCAGTGCAGTGGCACGGTCTCAGCTCACTGCAACCTCTGCCTCCTGGGTTCAAGCGATTCTCCTGACTCAGCCTCCCAAGTAGCTAAGATTACAGGCTCTTTCCACCACACCTCGCTAGTTTTTGTATTTTTAGTAGAGACGGGGTTTTGCCATGTTGGCCAGACTGGTCTCTAACTCCTGACTTTACGTGATCCACCCATCACAGCCTCCCAAAATGCTGGTATTACAGATGTGAACCACCGCGCCCAGCCAAAAGCACTTTATCTTAACCATCCTAAGACCTGAAGAAAATGAACTTTAGAGAAGCTAGGTCGTTTGTCTAACATCTCACAGATAATGGATGACAAAGCCAGAGAACCAAACCCAAGCTGACTCCAAGTCACAAATGCTAATCTCCTCTGAGCATATTTATGCACATTACGATACATACCAAGTACATTCTGCTGTGCTTTCCTTCTCTATATTGCATACATATGCTCAAATAACATCTAGAATATTTGTCCAACATATCACTGCATGAATAGGCTTCAAATACAGGTCTACATTCCTGTGAATGTGTAGACTTAAATGGCAATGAAAATAAATGAGTGAGTGGTTTTTACATTGTGTGTCTTCTCCCAGGGGTTTTATAGAATTATCTAGTTCCAAAGGAGACTTCTATCACAGAGATGAGTAATTTTATATTGAAAAATGGTATGGATTATTTTTTGCATTTGCTATAATATGTATATACTCTTCCTGTTTTCACTTTTACTCAGAAGAAACAAAACCACTTTTCAATAATGACCTTTGCCAGAGCCAACAGAGCAGGCCGGAGGCTGCCCTGCCTTGAGTCATTAACCTGGACTCCAGGGCCCTTTTCATAAACGCGTAGTTTCCTTCTGCGCTTCTGGCCTATGGACAGAATTTCAGTTGCCCGTTTTCTTTGGTTCAGAAGAACTTGACTGAAAATCGGACACCTGTCTTTTAACAACCTGCACATCTCAACAGGTAAGGAGAACAAGGGTCATCATTAGCTTGGAGCTTGCCTCTCACTTCCCTGACTGACTTTATCAGAAACGAAGAAGTTCCTTTCAGGAAACAAATGTGCAGCACTATCCAAGAGGCCTGAACCTTTATCTTGGCCGTTGATCCCTTGACCTCTGAAACATTATCTGATATGGAATATTACCACATTATCCCTTAGAGCAGATTGATTTCCTCCTGGGAGAGATAAGGCAGTCTTGCAAATCAGCAGTGAGGCAGCAGTGAGGGGTGTGGTGCCTCCTTTCCAAACACACATAAGCAAGCAAATGGGGCCACAGCACAAGAAACACTGTGGGATTTTTTCCACCAGGATGTCCCAGTCCTCCAGATCCTCCAAGATCTACATAGTCATACGTCATAGTCGCCGAGAAACATCGGTCCAGCCTAGCAGCATTCATGTGGCCACCTCCTTGCAAAGCTGCCAAGAGTTCCAGAAGAAAGAGAATGCTGCAGCTTTGCACAACAGAGAGGTGGCACAAAAGAAAGACATTAGAAATTCCACTCTCCCCACAGGAGTACTGGCCCACAAAGGAAGCTCTGTGCAACAAAAGGACATCTGCCTGGATGCAGCGATAAACACCGAAGCCCCCAGAATCAAATGCAAAGGCCCAGGCCTGACTTGTATCTCAGCCTCTCTCCAATTCCGCAACATCAGACTCCCTCATGTCGGCCTCCCAACTCCTGGATTTCCCACCCTTTGTGTGCATCTTGTACAGGGCCGGTGTCCCTGTCACCACACCATGACTGTCTGCTCCATCCAGGTCCTCTGATTTTGCCTCTGGTCCCACTGACCCCTTTCCAGAACTCACTCCCTTTTGTCATTGCTGTGTGTGAACTTACCCCACTCCTAGCAATCCCCTAGCTGTTATAGCCCAGGCAAGAGAGGAAGCTAGCCTGGGCTAGGGTGGTAGCAACAAGGTTTGAGAGAGGCAATTGGATGAGTTGGATATGTATGGTAAAATCTACATGATTTGGTGACAGATTAGATGTGGGATATAAAAAAGAGGGAAATTTCAAGAATGCCTCCCAGGTTTCTGGTTTGCATGGCAGGGTGAGTGGGGCAGGGCTTGCTGGCCGGGAAATGGATTTGAGGGGTAGATCTTGAGTTCGGCTTTGGTCTACGGGGAATTCTGGTGGTCATATTGAGCAAGCTGCTAGGTATATGAATATTGACTTCAAAGAAGAACTTTAGGTAGAAATATACATTTAGTAGCCTTAAACATATCAAACTAAAGAAGTGGACATTCCTTTGAAACTTGTCATCCTTTTAGTTAAACCGTGAGATCCTAGAAGGTGGGGACTGAATCATATTCATCTTTGCATTGCGAAAGTGCGACATGATGGTGTTTGGGGAGCACAGTGAGTGTTAAATTGATCCGAGCCACACCACTGACAGTTATGCTCCACTGTGTGCTAAAACCTGCTGGAGATATAAGACAGGAACTGGGCTGGGCGTGGTGGCTCATGCTTGTAATTCCAGCACTTTGGGAGGCCGAGGCGGGTGGCCTGTCAATTTCTGAGTCATATTTAACATTAAATAGCAATACAGCATTACCTAAAATGAGATAACAGAAGACAGCTTCTCAGCATTAAAACAAACAAACAACAAAAAAACAGGCCATGTATAATACAATTCTCTTACATCTAGCATTGCTACACGAATCTAGCACACAGAAGTAGATAATCAATAGAGGTCTGCTAAACATACACAGAGGTAAGGCATCTATAAAGAACAAGAGACAGTTAATTCCTCAAGTAGTTCCTGTCTTATTTTATTTATTTTCTTGAGATGGAGTCCTGCTCTGTCGTCCAGGCTGGAGTGCAGTGGCACGATCTCGGCTTACTGCAACCTCTGCCTCCCGGGTTCAAGCAATTCTCCTGCCTCAGCCTCCCACATAGCTGGGATTATGGGTCCCCGCCAGCACGCCGGGCTAATTTTTGCATTTTTAGTAGAGATGGGGTTTCACCATGTTGGCCAGGCTGGTCTCAAACTTCGGACCTCATGATCCGCCTGCCTCAGACTCCCATGGTGTTGGGATTACAGGTGTCAGCCATCACGCCCAGCCTTTATTTTTATTTTTTGAGATGGAGTCTCGCTCTGTCACCCAGGCTGGAGTGCAGTGGCATGATCTCAGTTCACTGAAATCTCTGCCTCCCAGGTTCATCAAGTGATTCTCCTGCTTCAGTCTCCCGAGTAGCTAGGACTACAGGCGTGTGCCACCACGCCTGGATAATTTATTTTTTTATTTTTAGTAGAGATGAGGTTTCACCATGTTGGCCAGGCTAGTCTTAAACTCCTGACCTCATGTGATCTGCCCACCTGGGCCTCTCCCAATGGGCTGGAATTATAAGCATGAGTCACCATGCCCAACCCAGTTCCTGTCTTTATATCTCCAGCAGGTTTCAGCACACGGCGGAGCATAACTGTCAATGGTGTAGCTCCGATCAATTCAATTCAACACTTACTGTGCTCCCCAAACACCATCACGTTGCACGTCCACAATGCAAAGATGAATATGATTCAGTCCCTATTCTCTAGGATCTCATGGTTTAACTACAAAGATGACAAGTTCCAAATAATTGTGCTAAGGCAGAATACGAAAACTGCTATAACAGAGGTAGAAATACAGTTTGGGTGAAGGAGGGAAGTAGGATAATGTCACAACTGACTTCATCACTTGGATGGTGGGGACAGGGTTTACTAGGAGTCATATGGAGTGCAGATATTTCACATGTGGAAATTTCATGAGGAAAGGCACAGGACAAGCACAGCATCCATTTACAAGATGGCAGCGCAACTAACTGGTTGGGGTATGGGCAGCATGGAGGTCAGGCAGATGGGCTGGGAAGGTACCCTGGGGCTCGATTGTATAAGCCTTTGAATGTCTTGGCAAAGAGTTGGAACGTTATAGATAATGAGGTGTCACTGAAGTTTTCAAAGGAAGGGAGAAACTATCAGGACTATGGGCTATGACAGAAAAATCTCATCCGCATTCAACAACCAGGCAGAGGGTAGCTCATGGTGAAAGCTAACAAGGGGAAGGCCGTAAAGAAATCAGATTTGATAATTATAAGAGATGCTAAAAATAGACAGCCCCCAAAATAGCCCCCAATCATGGATAGCCTTTATGTGTGTGTGAGACTAAGGAAGACTCAGTAGCCACATTACAGTCTTTCAACAATACTGATGTATCTGCAAATCAACAGCAGTTTAATGGTCCTACTATCAGGAGGATGATGTAAAAAGCTTCCCCATACCACCTCAGAAAGGATAAACAAGGCCCAGAACGGAAAGTCAGGTGACCTGAAGTAGAATAATAAATATTTGTCTTCCCTACAAAAGCCCTCCCTAATCTCAAAATTGGGTTTGGTCCCCTGCCTCATTATTCATTCTGCAGCATGTAATACCCTTCAATGGCTGCATTTTCACACATGCAATAAGATGAAGACTTGCTTCATTATTTGTATGTTGACAGTCTTCTCTATTAACCTGTAAGCTTCCTGAGAGCTAACACCCTTTCTCCCTAGATTCCTGCTGAAATTACAGGTGCCTAGCCCTATGCTAGGCTCATAAGTACAAAATAACTCATAAGCCTGCTAGGAGTTAGTCAGTAAATATGAACTGAGTGCTCTTCCATGCACCAGGACTTAGAAATGAGAAAGTCATGGCCCACAGGAGGCCCCCTGTAAACAAGAAAGGAAGAACCTTTCTTCTTGTTGCTGTTCATGATACAGTAACCACTTATTGGTCACCTTCACTGGGCCAGGTATATGTATGCCACTTTACATCTATACATAATTACATATATTTTATTCTCCCATTGAAGTCTCACAACCACCCAGCAGAGTGGTGATCACATCTACTTTCCAGATGAGGAAACTGATACTCAGGTGCAGTAACTTGCCCGAGGTCATACAGGTGGTGGTATGTCTGGGATTTGAATCTAAGGCATTCCAACCTGCACGACCCACATGTCCCCACCACACCAGTGAGTCTCAGGCACTTTGTCTCTGCCTCCATAATCTTTTATACATAACATTCAGAGGTGAACAGGGACCAGTTCTAAATCATGGGGAAGGTAGTGGGTAGGGACTGAACTTCTGATGGAGATTCTGATACATGCCTGCCTTTGCTCCCCCATACACATACTTGCATCATACCACTCTCCTCCCTGGAAAAGTGCTTTGTGAATCTAAGTATCATTATAATTTTAAACACTGGCCTCTCTCAATTTTTCTACTTTAAAGAAGCTCCTATTAGAAGTAGATATAGGTTTCAAGTGCAGAAGAATCTCCAGTGTGAGAAGTATGTCTATAAATGGAAGGGGTGACTTAGGGTTTTGGAAAGTACTTATGGCTCAGTGTTTCAAGGCAGATGTGTCTTTGATTCACATTCCATTTCTTTTCTCAACTCTTTCACCTAATTCAGCCTCAAGGACGACTCCTCCTTCATATTGACACCAGGTGTCATGGAGATCAAAGTCAGTGGTCAAGGCCAAAAGCAATACATGGCAGATATTATGAGGGATGATTTAGAAAGACGATAGCAGTAAAATGTACAGTGGTGTTGAAGACTATAAAAACAATAAAAAAAACCAGTGATCTACTGGGAAACTAACAAGTTGGAAATAGAAAATCCAAAAATATTTTGTATTAAGGAGTTTCCTTTTACAACATCCCTGAACATCTACCTAATCACTTATAGTAAAAAACAGAATTTTTATTGTTCTGAAGATTTTTAACTTCTGATCCTTTTTTTTTTTTGTCTATAATTTAGAAGAAAATCTTTTACAGATTACCATCAAGGTATCCTGTAAGAATAACTATCATCTACATCTCAAAGAATTACAAAAAACTACCACTATGGAAACTGAAATAAGAAACCATATTCTCTGAAGAGAAACTTAATAGAACAGAGAGGAAAAGATAGGAGAAATACATAATTAGGGATTATTTAAGTATGTAACAATTATTTACTGTTAATTTGGAATTCTTATAAATGAGCTAATAAAAGCAGCTAGGTAATTCAAAGGCCATGGCTTTTTAATTAATCTACTCGCTTTACAGTTTGGGTTAAATACATAGTAACTAATAATATTTGTTGAGGGGATCTTGGATTTATTAAATCACATTAGACAAGCTAAATACTTGACCAGCTTAACTATGGATAAAAGATACCATTTATCATAATGATGAATAACAGAGGCTATCCTGGGGTCTAGGGATTCATTCTTGGCTCTACTACTGTGACTTTGGCAAGGTATCAAAACAGTTTGGTTTCAACTTTAGCTTCTGCGTCTATCCAAGCTTGGATGCTACCATTTGATATACATCTCTTGCAATTGTATCAGGATTTTAAAGATAACAATAAATTCACATTGGCCCTGTCACTTGATCTAAATATCAGCTGACTCCGTTGGTTAGAGCATTAAATAAAACAGGCATAGGAAAATACTCTATAAAACCACATCTCCTTCCTGCCTTACAGTATGATGCTAAGTAAATACAGGTTACAGTTTATGGCTAATTGGCTTTTTCCATAGCCACTGAATACACCTCTATTCCTCAAAACCGTCTCACAAGTCCATGGTATCAGTCAGAAGGGAAAGCAAGTTGAGCTTATGAGTTACATATGTATGTATATGTGTCTACAAACACACATATGCATGTGTATGTACACAAACCCTCAATCCATTATTCCTAGAAAGCTGACCTATCCTGCTAAGGGGGAACTGGAGAGCCACCTCAGTACATGAAAGGCTGCAAACTACTTGGCCAAAATAGGATTGTGCCTAAGGCAAATGCTCTCCTTGGTCAGGAGTGGTTTCCCAGCTAATGCTTGCTAAGTCTTTGCTTAGTAGTAGGCCTTTCCTTCTTTCTCTGAAGATTTTGATCAAATTCTCTGTTCCTGACATTGGTCACCCAAAGATGACTCTTCGGAAGACATACTCTATAGAATGACACGTTCTTTTAAATAAGTAAAGACACAATAGAGGAAGATAAGAAAGAAGAGAATGAAAGGGAAGCATGAAATGGAGTAGGGCTGCTCAAGACACAGGAAAACAGATCCTCTACCTGCAAAGCCAGCCGTACAATACCGGAGGTATAGGTCAGCATACTGTGCAAAATATCAAGCAGGGAAAAGAGCAGTGCAGCTGCCATTTCATTGTTGTTTTTATTGTCCACATCCAAGCAGAGTGTGGCAGTTTCAGTGAGCAGGTTACAGATGTGACTGACAAGTCCTGAGGGTAAAAAAGGAAAAGAAAAAAACCTCATCATTAAGTACACAAATGTGTCATATGAACCAAAAAGAGAGGCATTCTGGCTCAATGTCGCATACACCCAATGCAATACTTAAACTGTACTCTTATCAGATTCACTGAGGAAAGTTGTTTAAAATGCAGGTTTTCCAGGCCTCACTCCCAGAGAGTCTGCTAAGGAGTCAGGGATGGGGCTTAGGAAAATACTTGTTAAAGAAGTTCCCCCCCAAGTGATTTTGACGCAAAGGTGCCAAACCACAGCTTGAGAAACACCATCCTACATGGGCAGGCTTCACAGGGTCTGAGGACTCCCTGACACTGAAGGAAAGCAACTGTCCCCAGATTCTTGTTTGAAGGCAGTTTTCTTCAGTGCATGAGCAAGGGCCACAGTGGACCCAGTGGTCTGGTCTATCTAGCAACTGGGTGATTTCGATAATGCAGTCCAAAAATGTAAGATTAATTACAAGAAATTTGAAAATTAGAAATTACCAGGCGCCATCCCTTTGTCTCTGCAAACCTCATATTGACAGTGTGGTTGGTCTTTACTGATGTTTAGTTTGACACAGTCTGTTACAATAAATACATTTTCACATTTTGGGGTGTTACTGTTACATTTAAATTGACAGTTTTATTCTATTATATAGTGTTACCCTTTGAATTCACAAAAATGAAGTACAACAAAAGTAAAATTACAACATGAAATAATGTTATAAACCTAAATGATGAATGAGAAATTTGGGACCAGTAGAGCATAAATTCAGATGTTCTTTAAAAAAAAAGTGAACACTCTAAGATAAATATTTTACACACACAGATGGGCGAAAAGCATGGCAAGGAAGTCTAATGTGTATTAAAAGCTACATTTTCTTGGACCTGCAATCTACTTGTCCCTAATCCAGATGATCAACGGAATGGAAACTCAGCCAAGCACAGCCATATAAGTTTTGGCATCTCTTCCATACAGTGCACCTTGTCACTTCCAGCAAAACAATACAGTCTTCCTGACAAATGCAAAATTATCACAAAATTATCAGATTACAAAAGTGAACTAATTTTGTCACTAAAGGCAGTGACATAGAATGATAGACGCATCATTCAAAGTTATACCTCCTGTGGCAAAACAAAAAAAAAAGGTATAAGTCTCACACAACTGCTAAGATGCTTACAAAAACAAAAACAAAACTGAGTTTCAAGGCTGAAAATAAACACACTTGAAAGTAGAATGAATTATTGTCAAAATTTCCTTATCAAATGACAAGGTCTGATAACCCACATCATCAATGATACACAGTGCAGAAAAGCAATTATTACAGCATGTGCACTGCACCAGCAGACATACTCCTTAGAGTTACAATGCATCATCCATGTATAGGCTAAGAATCAGTACTTGGCATCTGTGAGCTGTAGACAGACTAGCAGGGCTTGAAAACACAGTATTTGGTAAATATACACTGCAAGAGAACAGGTTTTTCATTTGGGAGTTCCTGATGACTTTGTGACATGTCACATAGACAGTCAAAGGTAAAAGGGGTGAGCACTGGTGGAGTCCAGCTCTGTGAGCCGCAAAGAAGGATACAGTTCTTTAGGAGGCAGAGGTGGGCCCCAGAGCACCCATCTACATACTGCTTACTGCAGAGTAAACAGCTAGTGGGCATCAATGTTCTTCTTGATCTTCATTCAGTCTTCAAGGAAGGAGTGCAAAGAATGAATGCAATCAAATGCCTGCTGGGACAGAAAGTATTTCCAGTCTACTGTGTAAAAAACAGGCAACAAATGCCAAGCTCTGATTTTACACACTGAAGTCATCAGCTCCCAAGGGAAGGTTCTCAGATAAGATTAGAAATGAAGTATGAGATAAAAATATATCTTCACAACAGTGATAATGCCAGCAAAACCCATTAATATGATTTTAAGAAGCAGATCTTGGCCGGGCGCAGTGGCTCAAGCCTGTAGTCCCAGCACTTTGGGAGGCCGAGACGGGAGGATCACGAGGTCAGGAGATCGAGACCATCCTGGCTAACACGGTGAAACCCCGTCTCTACTAAAAAATACAAAAAACTAGCCGGGCGGAGGTGGCAGGCGCCTGTAGTCCCAGCTACTCGGGAGGCTGAGGCAGGAGAATGGCGTGAACCCGGGAGGTGGAGCTTGCAGTGAGCTGAGATCCGGCCACTGCACTCCACCCTGGGCGACAGAGCGAGACTCCGTCTCAAAAAAAAAAAACCAAAAAAAAGAAGCTGATCTCAGGCATATTTTCAGTGTTCTTCATAGCTAGAACTTTCATTTCAGGGTCAAAATGCATGTTTTTCGTGTTTAAATTTTTTATTATGAAAACAAAGTCATGAGACAGTTCAGCAAAATGAACCTTCATTACCCTTTTCAACAATATCAATATTGTGTCTATTTTATCTGTCTTTTGAAAAGCATTTTAAAGCAAATACCAGAAAAAATCTTATTTCTCCTGTAAATACTTCTGTATAGTATAACACATAAAGACTCGTTTTTAACTATAATACCATTGCCACTTTTAAAAATTAATGTATTTTTAATATACTCCTCAACTGTCTCCAAATTATCTTTTTATAATTAGTTTCTATGAATCAGGATGCAAAGCAGCTCCGCAAATTCCATTTGGTCATGGACCTTAAGTCTCCTTTAATGTCTAAAAGTTCTTCCTCTACTTACAATTTTTTATGCCACTTATTTGTCAGATAAATTAGAATAGTTTTCTTGTAGATTTTCTCATAGAATTGTTCCTACATCCCTTCATGTCCTGTAAATTGGTAATTGCACCTAGAGACTTGATTTAATTCAGGTTCAATTCCTTTGGCAATAATACCTGGGGCTGGGTTCTTTGGATTTCCTGTTGCATCTTATTTGGAAAGATATACCATTTGTCTTAGTGATGTTAAAACCGATCCATGGATTCAAGGGTTGTTATTTTGAAAAGAAAAGGCAAGATAAATGTTTATTCTTTCCTGTCATTTACCACTTTCAGAACAATGATTTTGGAGTGTTAGCAACTACCAAAGAAAAACAAGGTGTGAAGTGGGAAAGGTAGAGGAAGACAGAAACTACCAAAAGTTACTAATGCATTCATTTTGTAGCATCATTGTGAATATACTGGATTTTTAAATAATATATATTATGAGTTTTGATTTCAGTCACTATTCATTTGTATGCTCAATATGTTCTACCTTTGGCCATGAAAAGCTCCTTGAAAGTATCCTTGCTTCTGCTATAATAACATGCCCTGAGTTCATATTATAGAATTCCTGCCTCTGACTGGGCATTAGATGCTTCTACAAGGAGCCCTGGTTTCGTTCAATGATAATTTGTACTTAGAGACCATGGTCTGAGTACTCAGGGTGTTCATTGCTACTGAGTCACTGATTCAGTAAACAGAGATAGGAAGGATCTATCTCTTTAAGACAAAAGCGCTCATGAAGATATTTCTAATGCCAGAGTCCAGAAACAGACCCACAATTATATGGTCAAATGAATTTCAACAAGGAATTCTTCAGAAAAAAATCCTTTTCAACAAAAGGGTAAGGAAAAACTAAGTATCCAAATAGGGGGGAAAAGAGAGATCCTTGACCATTACCTCACACAATATACAAAATCTAATTTCAGATGAATGATAGATCTAAACATACAAGCTAAAATTATAAAGGCTCTAAGAGAAAATGTAAGAGAAGATTTTGCAACTAGGAGGTAGGCAAGATTTCTGAGGATTCCAAAATACCTGGTCTTTAAAAAATGGATAAATTAGATACAGACTGGCTAACTGGATAAAGAGTCAAGATCCATCAGTTTGCTATACTCAGGAGACCCATCTCACATGCAGAGACACACAGAGGCTCAAAATAAAGGGATGGAGGAAGATCTACCAAGCAAATGGAAAGCAAAAAAAAGCAGGGGTTGCAATACTAGTGTCTGATAAAACAGACTTTAAACCATCAAAGATCAAAAGAGACAAAGAAGGCCATTACATAA
>NW_012116389.1:1158728-1159008 GCF_000951035.1 Colobus angolensis palliatus
AACAAATGGAAGAACATACCATGCTCATGGATAGGAAGAATCAATACTGTGGAAATGGCCATACTGCCAAGGTAATTTATAGATTCAATGCCATCCCCATCAAGCTACCAATAACTTTCTTCACAGAATTGGAAAAAACTGCTTTAAAATTCATATGGAACCAAAAAAGACCCCACATTGCCAAGGCAATCCTAAGTGAAAAGAACAAAGCTAGAGGCATCACACTACCTGACTTCAAACTATACTACAATGCTACAGTAACCAAAACAGCATGGTACTG
>NW_012116389.1:1160391-1168407 GCF_000951035.1 Colobus angolensis palliatus
ATGGGTGCAGCACACCAACATGGCACATGTATACATATGTAACAAACCTGCACGTTGTACACATGTACCCTAGAACTTAAAGTATAATGAAAACATTTTTAAAAATTGATAAATTAGACTTCATTAAAAATTAAAGCTTTCACCAATCGAAAGATAGTATTAAAAAATAAATAAGGAAGATAAAGAACAGGAGAAAACATTCTTCTCTTTCTCCAGGTGTATATATATATGTGTATATATATATACGTGTGTGTGTATGTGTATGTCTGTGTCCAAAAACCTGTATCCAGAATATATAAACAATTCCCACAACTCGATAAAAGTACAAACAATACAATTTTTAAAATTGGGTAAAATATGTGAAGAGCCAGTTCGCAAAAGGTATAACAGTCAATAAGTACATGAAAAGTGTTCAATATCACTATCATCAGGGAAATGCAAATTAAAATCACAATGGGATATCACTACACATAGATATAAATAATTAAAATCTAAAAAACACAAAATGTTAGTAATGATGTGCAGCAACCAGGGCTCACATATATTACTGACGAAAAAACAGTTGGCATTTTTATTTTAAATAAATTTAAATATACATATTTTACCCATTTTTTACCATATTATCCAGAAATCCTATTCCAAGGTATTTATCCAAGTAAAATGAACACATATGTCCACATAAAGATTCATTAGAGCTTTATTCAAAACAGCCCCAAACTATGATGGGGCACCGTGGCTTACACCTGTACTCTCTGCACTTTGAGAGGCCGAAGTGGGCAGATCACTTGAGGCAGGAATTCGAGATCAGCCTGCCCAACATGGTGAAACCCCATCTCTACTAAAAGTACAAAAAATTAGCTGGGTGTGGTGGCACACGCCTATAATCCCAGCGACTCAGGAGGCTGAGGCAGGAGAATCGTTTGAACCCAGGAGGCAGAGGCTGTAGTGAGCTGAGATTGCGCCACTGCACTCCAGCCTGGGTGACAGAGTGCGACTCTGTCACAAACAAACAAAAAAAGCCCCAAACTAGAAATAGCCCAGGTGTCCATCAACAGGAGACTAAACAAATTAAGATATAATCATACAATGGAATATCACTCAGCAGCTAAAAAAATCAAACACTGAACTTTACGAGAACATAGATGAATCTCAAAAAAAATTGCTGAGAGACAGATTTCAAAAATTAAAGAATTCTATGAAATAAGTTATATGAACACATTTATTTAAGGTTCTAAAGAAAACTTGACTCTATTGACTGGGGTCAGAACAGAAGTTATTTCTAGGAGAGGGGAAGATGGAACTTCCTAGGGTGATAGAAATGTTCTATATATTGATGGGGTGTTGGTTATAGCACCGCATACATTTTTCAAAACTAAATATAAGATTTGTACCTTTTACTGCATATATACTTAAATTCAAAAATGCAGGGCTAAGAAAAAACAGGTTGGGACAAACTAGAGGAATGCTTCAGGAAGATAAATGAAGCAGTATGTGCTGTCTTCACTGAGTTAATAGAATTTACTGAGCACTTGCTCTGTTCCTGGCACTAAACTCTCACTGAAAGAAATGGGGAAGTGAGTTTCTGGGTAATTTCAAGTTAACTTTTAAGATATGCTGAGTTTGATATAACAAAGGGCATTCAAAGTGCCAGTGTTCAAAGGAGATTAAGCCCTAAAAACTAGGTAACAGTTAAAACTAAAAGACAACAACAACAAAAAGAAGCAAAAGATGATCAGAGAAAACAGAAAATTAGCCAAAGGACAGTCAAATTTAGAGAGAAACAGAGTCAATGACTGAGGGTTTAGTAAGTCTCAAACAGGGGCAAGGATTTACAGAGGAAATGAGGGCAAAGGTGCTAATATAATAGAGTAGGAATCATGACAATGTAAAGTCATGGATATCAAGGAATAACTAGAATTAAAAAGAAAATGGGTGTCAAGAATGTCTAGTTGGATGTCGGCAAAATAGAAGAACAGGAGGTCTTACGTGTCCCCATGGTCCACAGAAAGTTCTATCAGCAACTATCCAAAGATATGAACACTTTGGTGAAATCCTCCAAAATTGGCAATAAGCCTGAGTCACCTGGGTGGTTTATGGACCTTTTCCACATGAAAAGGTAAGATAAAGGGTCTTATTTTGACTATACCACTCTTCCTCCTCCAAGAGGTTAGCATAGTGCCACAAAGAGAGGATTCTCCAGGGACTGGGGTTTCTACAGAGGGAAAAGAGAACCAGAGGTGGACAACCGTCTTCTCTAGCATCCTGTAGCACTTTCCAGAAAGCCCACTCCTATCCTCATGGAGAACACAGGGGAAAATGGTACTACCAGACCAACTGGGATTAGGTAGAAACAAAGAAAGAAGGTGTAGTACAAAGCAACCAGGACATAGATATGGTGTTAGCTTTGTGTACCTGTCAGCAGCAGTGCCCAATCAGTGGTACCAGTTAATAGCCCATCCAACTTGAAAAGCTCAGCTAGTCACTCCAGAAGTGATCAAAAGTTCTACCCAGCTTAAATCCCTACACAGTCAGCCTCCAGGACCAGCCTCACACCCTGCCCCAAAGCCTCACATCCAGGGAGCGAGACAATCATCACAGCAAATTTCTACAAAGAGCAGAGGCTCTATCTGACATACCCAGGAGTTTAAACAGCACTCAATCAAGCTTCAAAGCTCACCTCAAGAGCCTGCCTAGACAGAGAGACAAATATCAACTGTGCATTTTTAACGAGCATAGCAGATGCTCCCAGCCATTCCAATCAGCATCCTGATCACAGCCCCCTCTCAGGCAACCCTGTTCAACTATGAACACAAATAGTAAAACTATCTGGCCAGAGAATATACTCCTGTGGCCCAGCTCAATGATGGACCAACTGTATTGCCAGAGATCAACCAGTGGTCTCACCGGATAGAAGAGCCCAGCCAGCTGCCTCATGAAAACTGAGAGCAAAGGCAGCAGCCCAGCCATCTAGAGAGCCCAAAACAAGCTCTTCCTTTCCTGCCCATGGCCATCAAAGCTGGCCCATCTACAATAAAAACTAAACGAAAGAGTGAAGGTCTACCCCTGCCAAAAAAGAAAAACACCTTCAAAGCCTAAAAAGATGGCTATCTCCTCAACTGCACAAACACCAATGCAAGAACACAAGAATTACAAAGAATCAGGAAATCATGTTATCTCCAAAAGAAACTAACAAAGCTCCAACAACAGACCCTAAAGAAACAGTCAAATTTTATAAACAGAAATACTAGAGACAATACTGAACTGAAAAATGCAAACAGGAAGCTTCAACATCAGGCTCCCTCACACTGAACAATCAGTGAACGCGAAGATAGAACATCTGAAATTATCCAATCAGAGCTGCAAATAAATAAATATATAAGAGTGACAAAAGCCTATAAGGATTGTGGAATACCATTAAGAGACCTAACCTATGCATAAGAGGAATTCAGAAAAAAGAAAAAAGAAAGAAAGAAAAAAAAACCAGAAAGCATTTTTAAAGGAACTAATGGCTGAAAACCTCTTTCAATTTAGGGATAGATGCCAACATTCAGGTAGAGGAAGCACAGAGGTCTTCAATCAAAGTAAACCAAAAGAAGAGTTCACCAGGACACATAATCAAATTATGAAAAATCAAAGATGAAGAAAATATGCTGAGAGCAACAAGAAACACATTACGTCCAAGGGAGTCCCAATACAATGTCAGTAGTAGATTTCTTTACAGAATTCCTGCAGGGCAGGAAAGAGTGGGATGATATATTCAAAGGGCTGAAGGAAAAAATGCTGCCAAACAAGAATACTTTACCCAACAAAATTGTTTTTCCAAAATGAAAAAGAAAAACTTTCCCAAACAAATGCTAAGGGAATTCATCACCACTAGGCCTGCCTTATATGACTGGCTAAAGGGAGTTCTTTAAGTAAGAACAAAAAACCACTAATAACATAAAACACACAAAATCACAAAACTCAATGGTATAAGTAATATAAAGCCATATTCAGGATACTTCAGAACTCTAATGGTGGAATGTAAAGCAGTTTTACTCCTAGTATGAGGGTTCCAAGGAAAAAAACTAATAATAATAACTATAGCTAAAATAAACTGTTAAAAAATGCATATTACAGAATGATGTAAATTCTGATATCAAAAACATAAAATGAAGGGGAATAAAATTGTAAAGCTGTATACAAAGTTAAGAAGTTAGCAGCTTGAAACAGACTGTTATAAGATGTTCTATGTAAGTCTCATGGTAATCGCAAAATAAAAATGTAGAGTAGCCACACAAAACAAAAATAGAAAAGATTCAAAGCCTATCACTATAGAAAACCATCAAACTGCAAAGGAAGACAAGAGAGGAAGAAAGAAACAAAACAACCATAAAATAATAAAACAACAGAAGTCTGCTTTTCTCCGTGGTGCCTCAGAGGCGGTTTAACTGCTTCAAGATGAAGCTGACCATCTCCTTCCCAGCCACTGGCTGCCAGAAACTCATTGAAGTGGAGGATGAATGCAAACTTCGTACTTTTTACGAGAAGCGTATGGCCACAGAAGTTGCTGCTGATGCTCTGGGTAAAGAATGGAAGGGTTATGTGGTCTGAATCAGTGATAGGAACGACAAACAAGGTTTTCCCATGAAGCAAGGTGTCTTGACCCATGGGTGTGTCTGCCTGCTACTGAGTAAGGGACATTTCTGTTACAGACCAAGGAGAACGAAAGAAAGAAAGAGAAAATCAGTTCATGGTTGCATGGTGGATGCCAATCTGAGTGTTCTCAACTTGGTTATTGTAAAAAAAAAAAAAGGAGAGAAGGATAGAGTGACTGATACTACAGTGCCTCACCGCCTGCACCCAAAAGAGCTAGCAGAATCCACAAACTTTTCTATCTCTCTAAAGAAGATGATGTCCACCAGTATGTTATAAGAAAGCCCTTAAACAAAGAAGGTAACAAACCTAGGACCAAAGCACCCAAGATTCAGTGTCTTGTTACTCCATATGTCCTGCAGCACAAACAGCGGCGTATTGCTCTGAAGAAGCAGTGTACTAAGAAAAACAAGGAAGAGGTTGCAGAATACACTAACTTTTGGCCAAGAGAATGAAGGAGGCTAAGGAGAAGCGCCAGGAACAAATTGCAAAGAGACGCAGACTTTCCTCTCTGTTAGCTTCTACTTCTAAGTCTGAATCCAGTCAGAAATAAGATTTTTTGAGTAACAAATAAATAAGATCAGACTTAAAAAAAAAAAAAAAAAACAGAAGTCCTTACCTATCGATAATCACCTTGAATGTAAACGGATTAAATTCTCCAGCAAAAAGACCACAAAACTAGACCTAACTATAAGCCGCCTACAAAATACTCACCTCACTTTTAAGGACACACACAAACTGAAAGTGAAGGAATGGAAAAAGATATTCCACGCAAAGGGAAATGAAAAGAGGGCAGGGATACTTCTATTTATATTAAACAAAACAGACTTTAAACCAAAACTACAGAAAGAAACAAAGAAAGATGTTATATAATGATAAAAGTGTCAATTCAACAAGAGTATATAACAACTGTAAATATATATGCACCCAACATCAGAGCACCTAAATTACATAAAGCAAATACTAAAGGATCTAAATGGAGAGATAGACTGCAATGCAAGAATAGTATGGGACTTACCCCACTTACAGCAATGGACAAATCATCCAGACAGAAATTAATAAGAAAACACTGGACTTGAACAACACTTTAAACTAATGAACTAACAGACATATGCAGAACGTTCCATCCAACAGCAACAAAACATACAATCTTCTCAAGCACACATGGAACATTCTTCAGGATAGATTACATGTGAGGACAAGTCTTGACATGTCTTCACGAGTATTCACAAATTTAAGAAGACTGAAATAATAACATGTACCTTTACCAACTAGAATGGTACTAAACTGAAAAACCAACAACAGGAGTAATTTTGGAAAATTGACAAATACATGAAAAACAACACGTTCCTGAACAACCAATGAGTTAACAAAGAAATTAAAAGTGAAATTTAAAAAAAATTGAGACAAATGAAAATGGAGACACAAAATTCTAAAACTTAATGAGATACAGCAAAAACAGTTCTGAGAAAAAGATTTATTGCAATAAGTGCCTATATCAAAAGAGAAAGGTCTCAAATAAACAACTTAATGTTATGCCTCTAAAAGAAAGAACACACTAAGCTCAATTTTAGCAGAAAAATAAAAAATATCAGAGCAGAAAACAGTGAAATAGAACTAGAAAAGCAATACTAAAATAAACTGAAACTTGTATTTTTGAAAAAATAAAATTGAGAAACGTTTAAGAAAAAAAAGAGATGATTTAAATAAATAAAATCAGAAATGAAAGAGAAGACATTTAACAGAATTACAAAAAACTGTAAGAGACTATTGTGAACAATTAAATGCCAAAAAAATTGAATAACCTAGAAGAAAGGATGTATTCCCAAACACATATAACCTATTAAGGCTAAATCATAAAGAAAAAGAAAACCTGGGCCAGGCAGTATGGCTCATGCCTGTAATCCCAGGACTTTGGGAGGCCACGGCAGGCAGATCACCTGAGGTCAGGAGTTCAAGACCAGCCTGGCCAATATAATGAAACCCCATTTCTAATAAAAATACAAAAATTAGCCAGGTGTGGTGGTGCATGCCTGTAATGCCAGCTACTCAGGAGGCTGAGGCAAGAGAATCACTTGAACCCAGGAGGCAGAGGTTGCAGTGAGCAGAGATCACATCACAGCACTTCAGCCTGGGTGACAGAGTGAGACTCTGTCAAAAAAAAAGAAAAAAAAAAAAAGAAGAAGAAATAGAAAATCTGAACAGATCAACAAGGAGATTGAATAAATAGTAAAAAGTCTTCTGTCAAAGAAAAGTCCAGGACCTAATGGTTTCACTGTTGAATTCTACCAGACTTTTAAAGAAAAACTAATAGTAATCCTTCACAAACTCTTCCAAAAAATCAAAGGGGAAATAATACTCGCAAATTCTTTTTATGAGCCCAGCATTACTCTCATACCAAAGTCAGACAAGGATATCACAAGAATAGAAAACTATAGGTCAAGGTCTTTGATAAATACAGATGTAAAAATACTCAATGAAATGCTAATAAACTGAATTCCACAATATATTAAGAGGTTCATTCACTATGATCACATGAGATTTATCTCTGGCATGCAAAGATGGCCCAACATATGCAAATCAATAACAAATCACATAAGAATCAAGGAAAAAATTATATAATCAATAGATGCAAAGAAATAATTTGACAAAATTTAACATATTTTTATGATGTAAAAACTCTCAACAAATCAATGTACCTCAACATAAAAAAGGACATAGATGATAAGCACAGCTAATATTATATTTAATGATGAAAAAATAAAACATTTTCCTCTAATATCCAGAAGAACACAAGGATGCCCACTCTTGCCACTTATATTGAACACAGTATTAGAAGACTTTACCAGAGTAATTAGGCAAGAGAAAAAAAGAAAAGGCATTCATAAAGGAAGAAATGGAATTGTTGCTGTTTGTCAACAATATGATCTTGTATATGGAAAACCCTAAAGATTCCACCATAGGGGGGGCGGAGCAAGATGGCCAAATAGGAACAGCTCCAGTCTCCAACTCCCAGCGCGAGCAACACAGAAGACCGGTGATTTCTGCATTTTCAACTGAGTTACTGGGTTCATCTCACCAGGGAGTGCCGGACAATCGGTGCTGGTTAGCCACTGCAGCCCAACCACCAAGAGCTGAAGCAGGGCGAGGCATCACCTCACCTGGGAAGGGCAAAGGGGAAGGGAATCCCTTTTCCTAGCCAGGAGAACTGAGACATACAACACCTGGAAAATGGGGTAACTCCCACCCCACTACTGCGCTTTAAGCAAATGGGCACACCAGGAGATTATATCCCACACCTGGCCAGGAGGGTCCCACACCCACGGAGCCTCCCTCATTGCTAGCACAGCAGTCTGCGATCTAACTGCAAGGCAGCAGCAA
>NW_012116389.1:1172547-1191709 GCF_000951035.1 Colobus angolensis palliatus
TGCAGCACACCAACATGGCACAAGTATACATATGTAACCAACCTGCACGTTATGCACATGTACCCTCGAACCTAAAGTATAATAAAAAAAAAAAAAAGATTCCACCATATAAAACTGCTAGAACTAGTAAATACAGGCTGGGTACACTGGCTCACGCCTGTAATCCCAGCACTTTGGGAGGCTGTGGTGGGAGGTTCACTTTCAGTCAGGAGTTCAAGACTAGCCTGGCCAACATGGTGAAACCCCATTTCTAATAAAAATACAAAAATTAGCCAGGTGTGGTGGCACACACCTGTAATCCAGCTACACAGGAGGCTGAGGTGGAAGAATTGCTTGAACCTGCTAGGTGGAGGTTGCAGTGAGCCAAGATTGCACCACTGCACTCCAGGCTAGGCAACAGAGTGAGATTCTGTCAAAAAAAAAAAAAAAAAAAAGGAGGAGGAGGAGAAAAAGAAGAAGAGGAACTAATAAATACAGTTAAGTTGCAGGATATAATATCAACACACAAAAATCAGTAGCGTTTCTATACACTAACAACAAACTTTCTGGAAAATAAAAAAAAAAGTCATTTACAATAGTTGTAAAAAAAATACTGGGGAATAAATTTAAGATGGTGAAAGAATTGTACCCTGAAAACTATAGAAAATTAAAAAGAAAAAGAAAAGAAATTAACAAAGACTTGGATAAATGGAAACATATCCCATGTTCATGAATTGGGGGAATTAATATTGTTAAAATGTCTGTTCTGCCTAAAGCAATCTAGAGATTCAATGCAGCAATCCAGGAAACATCACACTTCCTGATTTCAAAGTATACTACAAAGCTATAGTAACTTAAAAAGCATGGTACTGGCATAAAAATAGACACACTGATCAGTAGAACAGAATAGAGAGCCCAGAAATGAAACACATTTCTAGCCAGCTGACTTTTGACAAAGGTATCAAGAACATATAATAGGGAAAGGACTGTCTCTTTAGTATGTGGTGCTGGGTAAATCAGACATTCATATGTAGAAGAATAAAACTGGACCCTTATCCTCATCCTATATATAAAAATCAGTTCAAAACTACATGACAGTAGTCTGGGCAATAACTTTTTAGATTTGACCTCAAAAGTGCAGGCAACGAAAGCAAAAATAGAGTTACATCAAAATATAAAGTTTCTGCACAACACAGGGAAAAAACAACAGAGTGAAGAGATAAGCTACAGACTGATAGAAAATATGTGCAAGCCATATATCTGATAAGGGGTTAATATACAAAATACACATGGAACTCAACAGCACTACAGAAGAACAGTCTGATTTAAAAATGAACAAGGAACTTGAATAGACATTTCTCAAAAGAAGACATACAAATGGCCAACAGATACATAAAAAGATGTTCATCACCAGGGAAATAAAAATTAAAACCACAATGAGATATCACCTTACATCTGTCAGAATGATTATTATAAAAAGAAAAGCAAAGGAAAAAAAGAAAAGAAATGAAAAAAGAAAAGAAAACAAACCTTGGCAAGAATGTGGAGGAAATGGAACTCCTGTACACTATTGGTGAGTAAATTAGTATGACTATTATGGAAAAGTATATGGAGGCTCCTTAAAAAAATTAAAAACAGAATTACCACATGATCCAGAAATCCCACTTCTGGGTATTTCCCCTTAAGATTTGAAATCAACACATTGAAGAGATATATGCACTCTCATGTTCATTGAAACACTATTCACAGTAGCCAAGTTATAGAATCTATCTTGGTGTCCATCAGCAGATAAAAGGATAAAGAAAATGTGGTACATACACATAATGGAATTTTATTCAACCTTAAAAAAGAAGAAAATTCTGTCATTTGTGACAGCATGGATGGACTTAGAAAGCACTATGCTATCTGAAATAAACCAGACACAGGAAGACAAATACCGCATGTTCTCACATACATAGCATCTAAAACAATAAAATACAAAGAAGCAGAGAGTAGAATCGTGGTTACCAGAGACTGAGAAGGTGGGCAGAATGGGGAGATGATGGTCAAAAAGGTACAAAATCTCAATTAGACAGAAGAAATAAGATTTTTTTCTTTGACATATAATGCACAGCATGGTGAATATAGTAAATAATAATGTATACTTCAAAATCACTAAGAGTATACATTTTAAATATTCTCACCACAAAAAATAGGTATTTGAGATGACGAACATTTTAAATAGCTTGATTTAATTATTCCACATTACATTCATAAATTACAATATCACTTTGTACCCCATAAATATACAACTATAATTTGTCAGTTTACAATTTAAAAAATTAAAATTAAAAAAAGAATATTAAACTGAGATAATTCAAAACCTGAGAAAAGTTCACTAGTTTGGCAATTTCCAGGCCACTGATAACTATCATTAGTAAAATTTGCTAGGTGCTGTGGACTGAAGTCAGACTTCAAGCTACCAGATGTTCCATGTTGCATTTTCCCACATACCATGTAGGTGGTGACATATTTGCTCCCCTACTGTTTCAGAATTTGCCCAAAGAAGAAGTTAGGAAATAGGAAGGGAGGAGACAAGGAGGGAAGAAAAGAAGAAGGGAAGGAGTGAAGGAAGGAGGGAGGAGGGAGGAAATGAAAGAAGGAAAGAGGGAGGGAGGTATGGGAGGGCAAGAAAGAAGGAGGGAAGAAGGAAGGGAGGGAGTGAAAGAAGGAGGGAGGGAGGGCAGACAGGAAGGCTTAAACCTGGGTTTGCATAGGGCTGACACTACCAGTGGTCCATAGCTCCTAACGGTACAAAGAGAGAGGGAGCAACTGCTGTTAGTCTCCCACTTTACCTAGTGGGAATTGAAAATTAGACTACTAATGTTGGTGAAGCTCTGTAAACAGGCTAATACATGATGCATTTTACTAAGTGAAGAAATAAATCTAAAAAGAAGCAAAGCAAGTCAAGGTAGAGGGGAGAAAAATTGGTACAGAGGGGAGAAAAATTAACACTCCCCTATCTCCCTACTTTTATTCTTCTCCACATATGAGCCATGATCAAGACAAGATATTCCATCTCCAAAGAGATAGAGTGAAGTTCAAGGATATTGCCAAGGCTGTGTTCTCCAGAGTAAGACTTTCCAAGAAATCAAAATGTCAGTGGAGATGGATGTGTGGCTCTTTCTGTCTTCATCTTCCACTAAGAAGGCTGGTGACAATATGGCATAGCCAGAGGCCTGACCCCTGGGAAACACTAAGCCATTCCTTTTTTTTTTTTTTTCCTCTTTCTTTTCTCTCTCCTCTCTTTCATCTAGACCCAGTCTAAGGTGTAGCAGTTATCTGTGGCTTAGATCAGCTCTGCTTTAGACTACTGGGCAAATACATAGCTCTTCATTTATTTATTTTTTTTTTTATGACTCTTGCCTCTTCTACTGATTGTAGCTGATACACATCTACTTGAAAGGGTGAGAGAAGCTTTCTTACATGAAAGTATTAACATCCATGACTGAAGTTTAAACACCGAGAGAAAGCCAAAGCCACCTTTGTCTCCAGACTAGTAGGTAGGTATAGAAAATAGAGAAATGTGTACCTCAGCATAATGAAAAAGACTTCTGTGCTTTGCATGTCTGTTATCTCTCTCAGAGATGCTGTTGGGATGCATCTGGGATAGTATGCTAGTACTTCCCAGTCCTCTGGTCAAATGCTACCACAATACTTTCTTAATATTCCATCCTAACATCTCTAAAAGAAGCCAACATTCATTAATTCAAAGAACCAAAGAATTATTTTGCATTAATTATAACCAACTCCTAAAAAATCCAAGACTTATTTTGTATTAATTATAAGCAAACCCCTAAAGGAGTCTCTCCATAAGTTATTTTCAAGTGTTTAATGTTCTGAGAATATTAATATACATGAACGGTTCCCAACTCCAATCATTGTATTCTTATTATTAGTTTTTCACAATCTATTAGAAAGCTAATATAAGAATATACTTTGAATTTCCAAGCTTTAAAAAGTGCTTTATATCTCATTTTTAATGATTTGAAAGTACAACAGTCCAAATCAAAGGTAACCTTCCTACACAGAGGCTTTCTTCTGGCGAATTTTACATTTACGTCATGCAAATATGTGGTCACTTGCACTAGGGTTTGTTAAAATCAATCTAAACACACAATCTCGAAAAGAAGTATAAAAGCATTTGTGAAATTCAATGTGGGGACATAATTTGTTCCCAAACTGATCAGTGCTTAACCACTAAAACCAGAAGTCACATTAAGTCAGTTAAGTTAAAAAGTCTGTTTTTAAACTGAAGAACTTGGAGGGTGAAAGCGGCAATGCCTGTCTTGGACATACTGACAGGTTATAAATGTAAATATCTGTGAACTGTGGGGTTCTGAGCCACGCAGCACCCAAGGGCATGCAGCCTCTTCTGGCCAACAGTTAACAAGCAGCCACTCACATACAGCATGGCCCCACATGACAATATGACCAAACATCTATGAGGTTAAACATCTCTGAACCATCTCAGTGTAAGATTTGCCTCTGCTATTTTAGCCCTGCCAAGCATGGGTCTAACACGCTCACTAGGTTGGCATAAGTGCTACATACAAGACCACATAGGTGTCTACATTGTTCTTGTCACCAGGTCAATACCTTTCAAACCAAGCTCTGATCCTCCTCCTGCATTTGTACTCCCAATTCTGCAGTCCCTTTGGCCAGGAGCTTTGGGTTTGGCTTCTTTACCTAAAATCCTCACCCTCATCCATGGGTCCAAGCTCCAGGGTCCATGGGAGTTTAGCCTTCCCTAGTCATGGGAAGGACATCAAACACGTTTAGCTCAATGAGTATGACGAGCTAATTCACAATTCTGGGCTTTGCTGAAGTAAAGTACCCCATCAAACTCTATAATCTGAAAGAACTTGATGAATCACATGCTGAGACTTCTCAAATAAGGCAGAAGCTATTGTTTCAACAAAATGTTTTCTTTCAAAAATCTGGAGAGTCTCTGTATTCAGTATATTCATTTTGAATTACTTTCCAAAGAAAATTTAGCATATGAGAGTATCTTAAACCAGCCCAGCTCCCTTCTGAGCCCACAATGGTCTCTGGATCCTCCTTTGATTAGCAAAGATCATTGTGTTGAATTATTCCAAGCATATAATTTATTCTGGTAGCCTGTCCCAAGGGGCTGCCATGCCCTTTTCTGGTTTAGGCAGAAATCCTGAATTTTTGCTGCATGGCCAAAAAGAAGTCCAAGTTACATACTTGAGAGTGAAAAGTTTTGGATAGGATGAACTCAATTATAAAATTCCTGAAAGGAGAAGTTTAACACTTAAGAGATTTCTGCACTGAAGATACACTCATTTTGACTACTCAGAGATAGCTCTAGTGGCTTAGGATTAATTTAAGCAAATATGGCTGGAAGGATTTTTGTGAGAATACAGAAAGTAGGAGTGGCTGGTAATTTCATACTCAAAACTTAAGATACAATGTTATTTATGACTAATTCAAAAACTAAATTCTATTATTAACTCAAAGTTACATAAACTTACTTTCCAATTATGTCCAGGTAATAAGATGGTTAAGGAATGATTGATCGTATATTCCAATGCCCAGGAAAGTGCTGGGAAGAGAGAGCAGGGTGGAGAAGCAGAGAAGAAAATCCTCTTGCGGTGGGGGTGATCTCTCATCAGCAACACAGCCTGGGGTCTATCCCCAAAAGCCTCAAAGCTTTATCAATTCAATTCCAACTTTAATTCAGCACTTGCTGAATTATAAGAGATTTTTGCAAGCTGGGCAATGAACTGGAGCACATCCTGTAGAGCCCTACACCTCGGAAAATCTTCAGCCATTCTCCTTTATCTTCCCCTGTCATCTACTTCTGAGATGGTAAGTAAACACTGAGGAGAAAATCAGCATCACTCTTTCATTCACTGGTTCATTCACAATACACTAAGCATTTATAATGTAAATTTTACAATGCTGGACTGAAGGAATTTCAAAAAACATAACGAATAGTCCCTTCCCTTCACAGACCACATAAATATATTGGAACATGAACTGGATCACAGGATAAAGCACCAGTTGGTGCTGTTGGTCAAAGATGATGATCAACAGGAAGGCACGGAAAGCTCTTGTGGGGAAGGAGGGACTTGAAGTGGACTTTGCAGGCCATCTGGATTTGGACAGATAGAATGGAGGAAGAAAGGCAAGACAGGCTTGGTCAGTAAACAATGAGAAAGACTCGCAGTTGGGATTTGAACATGCTGTATTCACGCAATTGTGGGAAGGCTAGGAGCCAGGGCCTATGAAAAACAGCAGTGAGAGGCAGGGCTGAAGAGCAGAGAGATGTGGCATGCAGATTCCTAAGACTCCTAAAGGACAGGAGACCCTAGATTTTATCCTGTAGGCAATGCAATGTGGCAACAATTTCTCCCATTGCTTTCTTATTATAAAAGCAATATATATTCATTATAGACAAATTCCTATTTTTCATTTTTCCTTATCATACTCTGTAAAAATTCAAATAATACCAATGTGTATATTTGTATATAAAAGTATCTAACAGACAATGAAAAGTTCAAGGGCATCCTATCTCCTCAAAATGTACCAAATGTAAAAGTTCGCTATAGAGTCTAAGTATATGAGATATTTGTAAATACAGATATATTACACATAGGATATATTCTATAGCTTACTTTTTTTTGTTGTTGTTATGTGTGAAATCTCTTTTTTTTTTATTATTATTATACTTTAAGTTCTAGGGTACATGTGCATAACGTGCAGGTTTGTTACATATGTATACTGTATAGCTTACTTTTTTTTCATTGAAGAAGACAGTTGACCCCTGAACAACATGGATTTGAACTACATCCACTTGAATGCAGATTTTCTTCTGCCTCTGCCCCTTCTGAGACAGCAAAACCAACCTCTACTCTTCCCTGTCCTCCTCAGTCTACTCAATGTGAAAATAAAAATGAAGACCTTTACGGTTATCCACTTCTACTTAACAAATATATCTTCTTTTCCTTATGATTTTCTTAATAACATTTTTTTCTCTAGCTTTATTGTATTCTCTAGTTTTATTGTAAGAATATAGTGTATGTATTAGTCCATTCTCACACTGCTAATAAAGACATACCCAAGACTGGGTAATTTATAAAGGAAAGAGGTTTAATTCACTCTAGTTCTACAGGGCTGGGGAGACCTCAGGAAACGTTCAATCATGGTGGAAGGGGAAGCAAACACGTCCTTCTTCACATGGCAGCAGCAAGGAGAAGTGCAGAGTGAAGGGGGTAAGTCCTCTTATAAAGCCATCAGATCTCATGAGAACTGACTATCATGAGAATAGCCTGGAAATAACTGCCCCCATGATTCAATTACCTTCCACCAGGTCCCTCCCACGACATGTGGGGATCATGGGAGCTACAGTTCAAGATGAGATGTGGGTAGGGACACAGCCAAACCGTATCAGTGTATAATACATAAAACATACAAAATGTGTGTTAATAAACAGTTTTACGTTATCAGAAAGGCTTCCAGTCAACAGTAGGCTATTAGTAGTTAGGTTTTTGGGTGGTCAAAAGTTATATGGAGGCTTTTTACCATGTTGGGGGCTGGCACACCTAACCCCCACGTTGTTCAGGGGTCAGCTATGTGTAAGAGACATATTACCACATTTTAAACATATAACTCATTGTTTTAATTTAAACTGCAGTGTCCTGTTGTAAAAATACAAACCCTTAATATTATTAACAATGCCTAGGCAGAGAAACAGTGAAGTTCAGGTGTCAGAGGTGTTCGAACCAGACTGACTCCGTCTTGAATAGGGTAAGATGAGGCTGAAATCTACTGGCTGCATTCCCAGCAACTTAGGCATCCTTAACCTCTAGATCTTTACGGTTAAGGGAACAGATTAATAACATTTACTAAACAGACCTAGTTCCAGGAATGTCCTGATATCCCAATGTCTTGAGAACAAAAGCATTCCTAATTTTGCTTTAAAGATAATATTGATTTTTGCAAAATACAGTAATTAAGAAAATTAATCCGTTATCATAAACCCTTGTAGTAGAGCACATGATCCGATGATTTTTTTGTTGTTGTTATGCTATATATAAACAAGCATTGTACCTAGGGTGGGTGTGTTCCTCCTCTTACTTTTGGGAATGTCCTGCTTTGTTTATGGAGTAGCTATTATTTCGCTACTTTACTTAATAAATTTGCTTTCACTTTGCACTGCGGACTCATCCCGAATTCTTTTTTGTGTGAGATCCAAGAACCCTCTTTTGGGGGCTGGATCAGGACCCCTTTCCAGTAACACAGGTACCATCTAGTTACTGTGCAGCAGCCAGTCTGCACAAGGGCACTGGCTCCCAGGCCACAGCCAGCTGTTTCCTTCCCTTGGCACTTCAGAAAAGGGGCAAGGAAGGAGAAAATGGCATCCTTCTGCGAAACACATTTTAACATTTGAAAACTGGGAGTGGCAGTGATGGTGTCTTATTTCAAGGACAGGGGAGCCAGAAGCTGGGTTACAACAAGTATATAAAAAAGAAAGCTATGGACAGAGAGGAGAAACCTGGGGCAAGGGGCTTCAGGCGTCAGGTTTGGGCCTTCAGTTTCAGATGTACCTGGGATATAAAAATAGTTCTTGCCTAAATGAAGACAGTCTCCTTTTCACTTGGCTATGGTGAGTTACGTTTCTAATATGAGCAGGTAAGAGTCCTAAGCAACACAATGACTGGAAGTTGTTTTGTTTTTTAAATCTTCTAGATTAGCAGTCTCCAGTTGTCAAAATTCAAGTTACTTTCTTGACCCCATACATTTTCCCTCCCTTTTCCCTTTCTTTCAATCTGTCTGTTCAGAGTCAGAAGTCTTACAGCAGTCCCGGTTACCTTCCTCTCTCTGCAGAGAAGTACTTTCAATTCCTTTTTTTAAAAAATTTATTTCACAGAGAGCTTCACATAGTTTATTCTGTTGTTCAGATTTTTTAAATTGTTTAATTTTTGTGAGTACATAATAGGTGTAAGGTGTATATGTTTATAAGGTACATGAGATATTTTGGTACAGGCATCTGATGTGTCATAATCACATCAGGGTAAATGGTGTAGCCATCACCTCAAGCATTTATCTTCTGTGTTACAACTAATCTAATTATATTCTTAGTTATTTTTAAATATACGATTAAATTAGTATTGACTATAGTCACCCTGTTGTGCTAGCAAATACCAGATCTTATTCATTCCTTCTCTTTTTTTGTACCTGTTAACCATCCCCACTTTAGCCCTACCTCCCACTACCCCCTTCCCAGTCTCTGGGAATAAGATCATTCCACCATATCTTCATGATTTCAATTGTTTTAATTTTTAGCTCCCACAAATAAGTGAGAACATGTGAAGTTTCACTTGTTTTACTTATTTTATTTACCTCCATCTCTTTAAATAACACATTAGCTCTGCTGCTTCAAGATTTTTTGAGTTTTAAGCATTATCTACTGACTTCCTACCATGGAATATGAAGACAGAGCTCTCTTCCCCCATCCCCACCTCATATGCATACTGTTTCCACCGCCACACCCCCATTTGGTTATCTCTTACTTTTGCTCAGATTGATATTCAGTGATTACATTGCTGTGATTGTATGAACACTATTCCCAAGTAAATAATGTAGAATATAATAATTATCCTTTCCTGGGAAACTTTCTGTTTTCCCTGGAATTAATAGTTTCGAAGACTCAATTCTCATTTAAATGATGTTTTGAGAACCTGGAAAGCTGAATAATGCTCCCCCACCCCACCCAAAGACATCCACTTCCTAATCCCTGGACCCTGTGAATATAATCTTACATGGCAAAAGGGACTTCACAAATGTGATTAAGCTAAGAATCTTGAGATGGAGGATTTTCCTGTAATATCCAAGTGTGCCCATTATAATCACAAGGATCCTCATCAAAGGGAGGCAGGCGACCAGGCTGAATACTAGGAGACGTATGATACAAGCAAGAAGTTGAAGTGATGCAAGGAAGGGACCAGGAGCCAAAGAATGTAGGGGGCCTCTGAGGCTATTCAGCTATTCAGTTTTTCAAGGCAAGGAAACAGAAGCCCCCAGAAGGAATGATACCCTGACAATACCTTGACTTTGGACTTCTGACCTGCAGAAGCTTGTGGCTTTTCTACTATGTCAAAAGGAAACTAATATGAGGAGGGAGCAAACGTAATTTCTTTAGCCTGGTCCGTTGTCTTTACCAAGAAGTTTTCAGCCACTGTTCCTAGTAATGAGATGCACTGCTGAGTCAGCATCAGGTGATGAACCAGGAACGTGCAGAACCCAATGTGATATTGATAATATCAATAAACATAGGGTGTCTCCAATATTTATCAAATAAATTTATCAAATATAGGTACAAATAAATGTACCCTATATTTAGTACATTGTTTTGTGGGAAAAATTTTATAAATCGGCACATTTTTGCTCTGTCAAAATGGGATGAAAACTATATTGTTTAAATTATAACAGAGAAAACCCCCTGGACTGGGCGCCTGGAGATGTACATCTTGGTCTCAGCACTACTACACCTGAGTGACTTTTTTTTGAGATGGAGTGTCGCTTTGTCGCCCAGGCTGGAGTGCAGTGGTGCAATCTCGTCTCACTGCAAGCTCCGCCTCCCAGGATTACGCCATTCTCCTGCCTCAGCCTCCCGAGTAGCTGGGACTACAGGGGCCCGCCACCACGCCCGGCTAATTTTTTGTATTTTTAGTAGAGACAGGGTTTCACTGTATTAGCCAGGATGGTCTCCATCTCCTGACCTTGTGATCCGCCCGCCTCGGACTCCCAAAGTGCTGGGATTACAGGCATGAGCCACTGCGCCCAGCCTGAGTGACCTTTTTGCGTATCCTTAATTTCTCATTTGAAAATGGAGAACCAGCACCATGTGATATCTGAGGTTTCTTTCAGCTGATACTTTATAAGTCACATTGTGCTAAATGAATATTATTTATCTCTAAACCTGTTAACACTCTACATAAAATTATTTCCATAAATTTTCAATAAAGATGTATGATAACAAATTGTAACTATCATTTATAAGTCAATATTTTAAAGCTAAAAATCAGACATTGCAATAACCTAGTGTAAAGAAAAGGTAATAACAGCAAATACCTACATGGTTTTTTCCATGTGCCAGGTACTATTCTAAGTGCTTTACCATAGCTAATGCATATCCCTTCAAGAACTCCATTTCACAGATGATGAAACTGAGACTCAGGAGGTTAGGTAACTTTCCCAATGGTCTGTGCTATTACCCATTTTGCAAGACTGCTTTCCTGTAACTAAAATGACAGAAAAGGGGAAAAGGAAGAAAATAAGATCATCTAGCAAGTTTAAAGTGTGAATGCAACAAACAAAAACCAACAACACCCAGATGTATTTAAAAAGGTGTAATTGGGAACAGAAGAGCATAAGAAAGGAAAGGGGGAATGCTTCCTATGGGAAGTTGAATCTCTCCCCCAACTACAGAAATATAAAAGGCTAAAAAATAAAGAAGAAGAGATAGAAAATTGTTATGGCAGCAAGAAATTCTACCTTGAAAATAAATCTGCTTTGTTAAAATCTTATTTTGCAGAAGTTATTTTAGCATTTGTATACAGCAGGGTGTCTATTATCCCATGACAATCTTTTACTTCAGTGGCATCTTTCTGCAATAGTTAATTAACAGCTGCCACTCAGAGTGAGTCCATTCTAGCTGATGTTGCAGGAGGTGCAGAGCAGTATTCAATATTCAACACCAGTGCTGTCAAGTAAATGACAACAATCAGCAGGGAGTGCATTTCATTTTCAGGTTTCTGGTGGAGAAAAAAAATATTAAGATGAATTGATATGCAGCTTTTACATATCAAATCTCTAAAAAATTTGAAGTCACACTGAAATCAATTCAAGTTATAAGGGGACTTCTAAATGCTCACTTAAATATGAATGTAAAAAATGAAGCTGGCAGAAACAGACATAAAGGAAAATAAATAAGGAAACATGGCTAAAGGCAAAAGAACATAATATTCATTCTTTATCTCCTTGCACTTGATCTCCAGATGGCTCTAAACGTATCTGACCTTTTGGAAACTGCCGTTCCTTGGTTTGCTGGACACTTCACTCTTCTGGGTTTCCTCCCTGAATATTCCTTTCCAGTTTCCTGGAGTTTTTTTCCCTTTACCCCACAATAAAGTAAGTACACTTATCTCATGAATATCTGTTTTCCTATTATGCCATAAATTCCACAGGGGCAGGAATATAAAGGGCTAAAACATAGGTGCTGGAGAGGATGTGGAGAAATAGGAACACTTTTACACTGTTGGTGAGACTGTAAACAAGTTCAACCATTGTTGAAAACAGTGTGGCGATTCCTCAAGGCTCTAGAACTAGAAATACCATTCAACCCAGCCATCCCATTACTGGGTATATACCCAAAAGATTATAAATCATGCTGCTATAAAGACATATGCACACATATGTTTATTACAGCACTATTCACAATAGCAAAGACTTGGAATCAACCCAAATGTCCATCAGTGACAGACTGGATTAAGAAAATGTGGCACATATACACCATGGAATACTATGCAGCCATAAAAAAGGATGAGTTCATGTCCTTTGTAAGGACATGGATGCAGCTGGAAACCATCATTCTCAGCAAACTTTCGCAAGAACAGAAAACCGAACACCGCATGATCTCACTCATAGGTGGGAATTGAATAATGAGATCACTTGGACATGGGAAGGGGAACATCACACACTGGGGCCTGTTGTGGGGAGGGGGGAGAGGGGAGGGATGGCATTAGGAGATATACCTAATGTAAATGATGAGTTAATGGGTACAGCACACCAACATGGCACATGTATACATATGTAACAAACCTGCACGTTGTGCACATGTACCCTAGAACTTAAAGTATAATAAAAAATAAATAAATAAATAAATTTTTTAAAAAGGCTAAAAAATCATTGCAGTAATTGGGTTATTACCACATCACCTAGCCTTGCACAGTCCCTGGCTCATAGTAGGTATTTAAGAAACATATGCGGAATAACTGACATTATAACATGAGCAAAGAAGGCTTCATTCTAGAAATTTGTTGCCTGTGAGTCATCAGAAAACCCATTAATGAACATAAAGTGTGCAGAAATAAACAAAGGTCACCCAAATGAGAACAAGCAGAGGCTACTCAGCGCTTGTTATGGCAAGAGAGTTGACCATCATCTACATTTAATGGAGACTCAAAGGCAGGCAAGGGAGTGGGAGAGTTTTATCACGAAAAGACTGAAAGGTGTCAGGTACGCACTGACTGGATGTTGTTGGCATGGAGAGGAAGCATGGAGGTAGGTGGCCTAACTAGAAGTGGGGCAACTTGTGCTATTGGTTTGGGGAGCATTTTTGTCTTTCTATAATTGGTCCTGAGTTGGAAGTATGGGCAAAAATCAGAGAAGCTAGTAGTTATTGATCAAGTACTGACCAATTTGGGCCAATTTCTGCAGAGGCTGTGGTTTGGCCTTCTGGACTAATTGCTGCAGAGGTTGTGTATCAGTGTTCTATTTTCATATATGATCTGGCCATTGACCATTTGTATACACAATCTCAAGGGAAACACTAGAAGCATATCCATTAAATTCAGGAAACAAGGATGCCTACTCTCCCAATTTTTACTCAGATTTGGTAAGGTAATCTAGCCAAAGCAATAAAGAAAGGAAATAAGCTGACAATACCAGAAACAAATAGTTAAAAGTATCATCGATTATAGATAATGTGATTGAGAACCCAGGAGAAATGAAAAGAAATTCTTACTAATCAGTAGGAAAAGTTTCCTTTAATATCAACAATATCCAGAAAAAATAAATAACTTAAAAATCTCTTCATAACTAAACTACAACTTAAGCTATTTCTTAGGAATCAATTTGATCAGAAATGTGAGACCTATGTAAAGAATAATATAACACATTATGTAAAAATATAAAAGGAAAACTGAATAAATGGAAAGGTACAAGACCTTCAATTAAAAGTATCTGTGAAGATAAAATCCAAATTGGCATATAATTAATACTGGTGATCAAAATCTTATTGAGATTTTTGAGGAACATAACAAAGTTATGTTTTAAAGTTCATTTGAAAAGATAAATGCATAAGAACAATGGGATATTTGTGTAAAAAGAGAATTAAGTACTTGCCCTATCAAATATCAAAATATGTTCCAATACTATAATAATTAAAATATCCTGATTTAAATACAGGAATTAAGAGCTATACCAAAGGGAGAAAACAGAGAGTCTAGATGTAGATAATAGGAATTTGGTGTATGGATATATGAATTCTTGTATAAACAGGGGTTTCAAATTCTATGAGGAGTAAGTAATTATGGCATAACTACCTAATCATTAACAAAATTAAGGCTAAATTTCTACACTTCATATCATTCATAAAAACAAATCCCAGCTAGAATAAGGCTCTAAATATAAAAACAATCTCTCAGGTGGTAAAGGTTACCAGACGGCATAACAGAAAACATTGATATGTCTGACAATAAAAAAGTTTCTAATTGCTACATGACAAAAGACTCAATAAAGGTAACATGTATTTTTAACAAAAGTTATACAACATGTGTAAATATCCCTAATATAAAAATTCTTTTGTTAGTGATTCTTACAAATCACTAAGAAAAAGACAAATACCCCAGTTACTCATGAGCAAAGAATAAGGGACAGCTATTTACCAAAGAAATACAAATGATCAATGATTCTATGAAGAGTGCTCAGCCTAACAAAGATGACTACTTGGAAGGGGAAGGAAATAATGAGATCGGAAACCATTAAAAAAGATGAAGTAGAACTACATGCAAGGTATAGAATTACATCTATGACATAAAATATGGACAACCAAGTTAGAGAACAATACATAGAGAATAATACAATTTTAGTTTCTAGCATATATATTATAGATATTTGAGAGTAAGTTTTTAATTGAATATTTCCTATTTTTCAAGCTTTGTGCTATTTTACATACAGTATGGTTTACACACGTTATCTCATCATTTACGGCCTCTCAGTTATTATTCCCATCACTCTGCAGAGGAGAAAGTGGAAACCATCCAGAAAGTTGGAAATGAGGCATGAACCCAGACAAGCTAACTCCAGACCTGGATTCTTCCTCATTACTTAGTTGTGCTTGGTAAGCTGTACACACACACATAACCCAGATCATCTCTGAGAATGAGTTCACTTTTAACTTCATACGCTTCTGAATTTTTATCATAAATATGCATTACTTTTGTGACTGGAAAAGATACAGATATTTAACATCTTACAAAGAATTAAAAAGAAGAAGGATTGACAGTACTTTAAACATTTTAAATCGTGGCCTGAAACTTACCAATTTGCTAACAGTAAGTAAGGCTTCTATACAGGGTTCAGTTTCTACCTCTGTAACACCAAGTGAAACTCTTGCTACATTCTGACACTTTTATAAGGTTTGTTCCACTTTGAAGAAAGTTTCAAGTGTCTTAGCTATGAGAAAGCTTGATACGGAGAAAAGTACCACTTGGCCACTTGTGGGAAATTAAAGTGCTGGCTTTGCTTGCCTAAATGGGATGACTTTGGCACAGGGGCATGATGTGAAAATCAAGGATATAAAAAATAGAGCTGAGAAAATGACACACTCCAGCCATCCTTCCTGCAGGTCTCGGAGTAAGAGGGACTCCTTCCTTCTCAGGAGCCCCTCTTGGTGAGCACCCCTCCCGCTGAGACTCTACCTCAGCCCCTTCTGCCTCCTCCAAACCCCCATCCCCTGACCCTCAGTTTATCCACTTTCATGTAAGTTTCCTTCAACTCTCCCTTTCATCTGTCTTTTCTCAAATATGCCAGTTTCTCAATTCCTAAGGAAAGCTTCAAGCAGTGCTCCCTGAAAATGCCATCCTATCCTTCTTTTACTGACAACATAGGCATGTTTTCTATTTTTCTCATTAGAATCATGATTAGAATTTTCAAAAGATACTTTACTGACAAACACTTCAGCATTAGATCATCTATTCTCTGCACTGGCTTATTTCTCACTGCCCTGCTGGGTTTCCAGTTCCTCATCACTAGCTGACTTGTAATATAATTCTTTATCAGGTAGAGTGGGATGGTAATGAGGTCCTCAGAAGACTGAAAGTATTCACTAGAGGGCAGGGTGTGACCTAACTCATGCTTTCATTCTCTTGTTTGGCCCCGTGCTTCACAATCCTCGTGTAAGGAAGCCAAATTCTACTAACAGTGCAATGAGTCAAAGAGCAACACCCTCCCCCATCCTGGCACAATCTTTTCTCCCCATGACCCCCACCTCGGTAGGATTAGATGCTTTCTCCCTAAGCTTCATCTGTCCAGGCACTCTCTGCAAAGTCCTTTCCTGTATAGGAAATGTACCTAACTTTGTAATTTTTTCAAGGAAGTCAGCACTAACACACTCTAACATCTAGTAAATACGAGTTCTCCTGTGGACTCAAATCATCCCACTCCAGGAAAACTGCCCCTCAGATGTCACCTCCTACCAGACTTGGCTAGTCAAACTCTACTTACTAGATTTTAAACATTATAAAGCCTAAAACATTACTATTAATACACACAGGGTATGACTAGGATTATTCTCACATGGGAATTTTTTCTTTCCCAACTATACTTACCTGAATCAGAGGACAGGACTCCCAAACTGACATCTTCAGGAATAGTAAAAAGGCATGATCACTTTTTCTGTCCCTATGATTTGAAAACTTGGTGGCAATGATATCTTCACTCACTCAACCCATAGCTGTTGCTCAGTCCGGACTGTGCTCCTTTTGCTGTATCTCTGAAATGATTCCATATGTTACAGTTCCTTTCCTGTTCCAGTTCTGATGTTTATCACTACATATGTAGCTGGTTTAGCTTTCTAACAGTTCTCTCTGCCTCTGATCTCCATCACACGATTGGGGCAGCCAAATCATGCTTAACATCATTGACATAATGTTCCTCCACTGACAAGGGGGCCTGAGCACCATGTTATCACTTATCTGACCCAGTCTGAGTCCAGCCCAGCACTCAAGTCCCTCCACACTCCAGCTTCAGCACAGACCCACACTTCCAGCCAGAATGAATGTTCATAGCTGACTGTGGTCTCATCATTCACTCCTGCCTCTGTGCTCTGTTACCACTGTTCTTTTCAGCTGAAGTGGTCTTGCCTTCTTATATTACCTACAGTCTCTGCTTCCTTCAAGGTACACATTCCTCCACTCACTGTTTTCTTCTTTGAGTGCTTCTGTTCATACCATTCATTTTTGCAGTATCGTCACACACTGGTTTTTATCCTTTAGCATAAAATGTTTTTCCCCAACTAGACTGCAAGCTCCTCAAAGAATGGAACTCTAATGGAAGGCAAAACACATTTTAAAAATATTGAATATACATTTGAACTAAGCAAGGTGCTTCTTGAGAGTTTTCTACAATGTCTACCATGGTTTGGGAATATTACAGGTATTCACTGAATACTTTTTGAATAAATCAATCAACAAGTAAATTAACTGGGATAAGAGAGACTATAACATAAGACTACTGGTGCTTAAGGACATGGACTACATCTTCTCAATCATTATACCCAGAAACCCTCTCAGTAGCTGATACCAATCAGTGCTCAATAAATGTCTGTGTAACGAAACCAGACAAAGATGGAACAGTATTTAGGTGAAAGTCACAAAAATCACCAAATTTGTTGCAAAAAGAAAAAAAAAGTGTGAAAGAGAGTAATAACCATAAAACATGGAATA
This sequence comes from Colobus angolensis palliatus, assembly GCF_000951035.1. Taxonomy (NCBI): domain Eukaryota; kingdom Metazoa; phylum Chordata; class Mammalia; order Primates; family Cercopithecidae; genus Colobus; species Colobus angolensis. The sequence goes on from NW_012116389.1 coordinate 1,190,325, forward strand.
GAAGATCCCATTTACAATAGCAAGGAAAAGATGAAATCACTGAGAATACATTTAACAAGAACTGTCCAAGGTCTATGTGAAGAAATACTTAAAACACTATTGAGGGACACAGAGGCAGGCAGACTTAAACAAATAAAGAGCCATACCATATTTTTGAATAGGAAAGCTCAATTTCTAAAACATGTCAATTCTTCCTAAATTAATCTATTAATTCAAAGTAACTGCCATAAAATAAGTAGCCAACATGTTTTTCAATCTATAGAAGCTAATTACAAAGTTGCTTAGGAAAAAATAAAATAAAATAGTAAGAAAACTGCCACAGAAGGTAAAGTGACTGGAAGCAAAAACGACCAAGACCATATATCTAAATATTTAACAATACTACAAAAATTAAAAGAGTTTGGCACTGGCACATAAGTAGACAAATGACAGGGAAAAAGAAGCCTAAAATCTACACAAAAATATATAGAAATTAAGTACAAAAATATGGCATTTCAGATCAGTGGAGAAAAGATGAAATATTCAGTTAACAGCATCAGTACCACTGAGTAGCCACAAAATAAATCCTACTCCCACAACTTATAACACAATACATTCCAGGTGGCCCAAGGATTTAATAATCAAACTGAATCCATAACATTAATAGGAAAAAAGGGAACTTTTAAAACTTTGAGTTGAGAAAGCATCCATAATACAACACAGAAGCCAGAAGCCATAAAAGATTTATAAGTCATACTTAATAAAACATTGTATTTCTGTAGTAAAATACAACATTAACAAAATCAAAAGTCAAACAATAAACTAGTAAACACTTGTAAAACATATCAAACTTGTAAACATATCCGAAAGAGAAAAAGAGGATAATCTCACTTATTTGTAAAAAATACTGACAAACCAATAAGAAAACACTAAAAAGAGTAGAATGAACAAAGAGAAGGAAATATAAATCACTCTTAAATAAATGAATAAATGCTCATCATAAGTAAACTTCAAATTAAAAACACAATGAGGAAGACTGATATACAATTATGGTACAACTAGTACCAAACTAGTCCTATCATAAACGTTAAGCCTAGACAAAATACACGAGGCAACTGTTTCTCAAATGTTAGACAAAAAGCAATATAAGACTCTGACTCCTGAGAGAGGAAAAACACAATGAATGAGCCCTATAACCACCCCGGTATTTTGTCTGGAGGAATTCTCTAGACTAAGGTACACGGTGACAGGGTCCAAGTAGAGGGTGGTATCTTGCTTTGCTGAAGAGAAGTAAGAGCTATTGTGAATAGTGCTGCAATAAACATACGTGTGCATGTGTCTTTGTAGTAGAATAATTTATAATCCTTTGGGTATATACCCAGTAGTGGGATGGCTGGGTCATATGG
>NW_012116389.1:1193439-1221544 GCF_000951035.1 Colobus angolensis palliatus
CTAGAGTTTTCCTGGTAGAGGGTGGTATCTTGCTTTGCTGAAGAGAAGTAAGAGCTTGGAGTTAGAGTTTGCTGAGGGAGCTAGAGTTTTCCTGGGAGAGTAATGAAGAAAGCGGAGCTGCTCAGAAAGGACATCAGAAATCTGCATTGTGCTGCCCTAAAGTCTTCAGCTTTAGGATGAGCCTCTAGGAAGGATGACAGAGAATAGCCACCTGCAAGCTGTGAGTTGAATAGAGATACTTAAGATTGCACAGATCTGGCAGTCAAGGAGTTCTGACAATCCAGAGAGAAAAGATCTCGCTAAACACTCTAGGTATTCAAGTGAGATCTAAGAAAAGCAACACCTTACTAATAGACCCACAATTAGAAAAACTAAAATTAAGCCTTGAATAAACCTAGCTGAAGCACCAGTAAATTAAGTAACACCCAGAAAAACACTCAACCTTCTCTAAAGGAAGACAACAAAATTCAGATTCACAATACAGCCTCCAGAACTGCCACCATGCAATCAAAAATTATTATGCATGCAAAGAAGCAGGGAAATGTAACCCATAACCAAGAAAATATATTAAATAGAAAGAGACACTGAGATGACACAGGTTTTAAAGCAGCTAATGATAATATGTTGAAAGACATAAAAAGAAAATATGGTTATAATGAATTAACAGATCAGAACTCTTTAGGAAATAAAAAACATAAACCAAATGGAAATTTTGAAATGAAAACATATTATCTGAAATGAAGCATTCACTTGTTAGGATGAAGAGCAGACTAGAATAGCAGGAAAAAAGGTCAGTAAACCTGAAGATAGATCTATAGAAACTGCACAACTTGAAGAAGAGAGAAAAAAAGATTTGATTTTTTTAAAAAAGAGATTTAATCTGCTGAACTACACCAAATAGACTAATACATATAATATACATATATCTATATACATAATAATTGGGGCTCCATAGGAAAAAGAAAGAATGGGAGAAAAAATATTTTTAAGAAATAATAGCTCATAGTTTGCCAAATTTGGCAAAACAAAATGTATACTTGCAAATTCAGGGAGCTCAGAAAACCCCAAACAGGAAAATTATAAATATGACCACACCTAGGCAAGTTAAAAGTCAATTTTCTGAAAACCAAATATACTGTACCAGAAATAAATAAGGACATTCCAGATTGATGATATAAGGGTCAAGTCATCAAGAACACCTAACAATCTTAAATATAAGGGCACTCAGTAACAGAGCTTCAAAATACATAAAGCAGCTGAGTGCAGGAGTACACATCTGTAGACTCAGCTACTCAAGAGGCTGAGGTGGAGGACTGCTTGAGGTCAGGAGTTCAAGACTGTAGTGTGCTATAATCATGCCTATAAATAGCCACTGCACTTCAGCCTGGGCAACATAGACTCCATCTCTAAAAAAATAATAATATGTAAAGCAACAACTGATATAACTAATTAGATAGAAAAAACCCATCATAACTGGACATTTTAACACTTCTCTCTGACAGAAACATTGAAAAAAAAGCATATAGAAAATCAGCTATAGAAAATCTGAACAGCATTATCAAATATCTTGATGTCAATAATTTTTGTAGACTCCTATAGCTACAACTCCAGAATACACATTCTTTCCAAGTATACATGAAATCTTCTCTAAGAGAAACTACATACCAGGTCAAAATAATAAGTTTAGGAATTTTCAAAAAACTGAAATTTTTGAGTGTGTTCATTCAACATAACTAGAAAGAAATTAGAAATCAATAACAATAAAATATCTAGAAAATCCCTAAATGTTTGGAAATTAAGGGACATGCTTCTAAAACACTCATGAGTCAAAGAAAAAAAATCGCAAGGGAAATTAGAAAATATTTCAAAATGAATGATAATGAAAATACAATAGAGCTTAAAAAGAGTTGTGTAGCTTAAATACTGGAAATGAAGAAAGTTTTAAAACCAATTCTATAAATTCTCACTTTAGGAATCCAAGGAAAAAGAACCAATTAAACTCAAAGTAAATAGAAGAAGTGAATTAATAAAGTTAAGAACAGAAATCAATGAAATAGAACCACAGACAAACATTAGAGAGTTTCTTTTAAAGATTAATATAACTGATAAAATTCCTAGCAAAATTGAAGGAAAAAAAACACAAATTAAAATACATTATAATACTATTCTTCAATAAAGAGGAACAAAATACTGATATGCTACAAATGGACAAATCTCAAAAATGCTGTGGTAAGTGAAAAAAAGCCAGATGCAAACAACTATTATATTATTCCACTTAAATGAAATGTCTAGAAAAGACAAATCTATAGAGAACAAACATGAACCACAGGTCCACTTCATTCGTTCATTCCCTTGCCAATATTTTTATTGAGCTAGGAACTCTAGAACATTGGTTTTCAAAAGTTTTTTAATTGATGGAAACTCTTTTGCTAGAAAAAGCTCATGGAGAACCCCAGTAGACAACAGAGCTTCTTTAGCTCTGTTGAAATGAGTGCGGCTGAGTGCAGTAGTACACGTCTGTAGAAGAGAAGAGGGTCTTTCCTGCTTTTGATCTCCCCTGGGCAATCAAGAGTTGACTATATTGAACAGAAAAGTATGGATTAAATATTTGCAAAACCTCCAAAATACAATAGAATGCCAATATCTCCTGGCAAAGTGGCAGCTTCTTTCCTATGTGTAGAGTGTTGAGGGCAGAACACCTTGGGTGAATTTTTATTGATCAGCACAAAATATGTGGTGAGCTCATAGCCTGGGTAAACCCACTGCAACATGAAAGGGATGGGAGATTAAACCTTTACTTCTACATAAATTAGTTAAAGGTTTTTTTGGTCCAATTTTACTTTTGACTTTAAATGGCAAATAAATTCATGTAGTAAAATTTGAATTAATATGTCAATTACACAAAGGCCTGACAACTTTAAGTTGAACAAAATGGAACATCCCCGGGGCAAAAAGATAACATGCGTATGGCACATTGGGGTTAAAAATGAGGTTGTCTGTGGCTAGAAACTTTCTGCATAAAAGTCCTTCTTTAACATGAGAGTTTTGATTAGTGACATCTAATAGTGTCTATGTTTGAATGATGAATTATATTCACCTTGGTTATAAAACAATTCAGACTTTCTACTTCTTGAGTAAAGTTTGCTTAAGCTATATTTTTCTAAGTTTCTTCATTTTTCTATGTTTTCAAATTTACCGACATAATATTTCCATAGTCTTCCTTTATTCTTTCTCCAGTCACTGCTCTAGCAGTATTACTTTCTCTTTTTCATTCTTAATACTGTTTATTTGTACCTTCTCTCCTTTTTCTCTTAAGGCTTTCTTGAGTTTTTTCCATTTTATCAGTCATTTCAAAGATCTATCAGTTGGCTTTGTGAATCTTCCCAACTGTATTAATGAACTTTCAGCTTCATTAATTTCTGCTTTTTCATTATTTTCTTCCTTCTACTTCCCTCAGGTTTTTTTTCCTCCTCTTTCTAGCTTCCTAAATTGCAAGGCTAGCTAATTAATTTTCATCTTATCTTGTTTTTTTTCCTACTGAAATCATTTAAGGCATTGGTTCTCAACAGTTGAAAACCCTGATATTTAAAAACTATTAATGTCAGGATCCCACTACACAAAGATCTTTATTTCATTGGTCTAAAGTGGGGCCAGGATAGGAGTGCTTAAGTTAGTTTTTACTTTCTGTGATGATGAAAGGGAGGAGGCATAGAGAGGGCAAGGAGAGGCCCACCTGATTAGTGGTAGGCAACCCTTCTTCAGGAATCAGAGCAGCAGAGTGAGAGTCCTCAAATCCCTAGTAGCCTTCTGGCCCAATCCCCTGGATCAAAGCCAAGTTGGGAATTCCCAGAAATGCTGGTGGCTATCCCAAAGACACAGCAACCTCATTTATACATTCACTGGATCCCAAAGAGGCCAACAGATGGTACCAAGCAAAGCCAGTTCTGGAATGATTTGGAAATTACAGCTGAACCCTGCAATCTCCAAACCCTAGAACTCCGGGCCAGCAGAGAGTGTAGGCTCAAGCCGGTAATCTCATTAACAAGTCTTACCATAACAACCCCTCATTTTATGCATCTGTACTTTTTACTCCTTTTACTATGTGTGATGGCAAATTTTTGTTATAAATGTGATCTTGTATGATTTCTGGGTTTTTGTGGATTTTTTACATGTCTTTACTTTTGTTTCTCCAGTAGGCCTTCATTGTTTTTGTGTTCTCCAGTAATTTGAAAGGTTTATACATTGCTTTAAGGTCCACAGTTACAAACTGGTTAATTAGCACAGCTCAACATCAATAGACCTCAGGGCGATACAAATTAAGACCATAATGAGATACTACTACACAGACACTAGGATGGTTAAAATTAAATAGATTGACAATTCATAAGTGTTGGTGCGAATGCGAAACAACTGGACTTCACACACCGCTGGTGAGAATGTCAAATGGCACAGCCAGTTTGGAAAAACAGGCAGTTTTTAAAAAATTAATGTTTAGGCCAGGTGCGGTGGCTCACACCTGTAATCCCAGCACTTTGGGAGGCCGAGAGGGGCGGCTCATGAGGTCAGGAGATCAAGATCATCTTGGCTAACACAGTGTAACCCCATCTCTACTAAAAATACAAAAAAAAATTATCCGGGCATGGTGGCAGGCACCTGTGGTCCCAGCTACTTGGGAGGCTGAGGCAGGAGAATGGCGTGAACCCAGGAGGCGGAGCTTGCAGTGAGCCGAGATTGCACCACTGCACTCCAGCCTGGGTGACTGAGCAAGATTCCATCTCAAAAACAAAAAAAAATTAATGTTTAAAATTGACAAACAAAAATTGTATCTATTTATAAGGTACAATATTTTTATGCTTTGATACATGTATATATTATGGAATGATTAAATCAAGCTAATTCATATAACCATCACCTCACATACATTTTTATGGCCAGAAAAATTACAATCTACTCTCTTGGCAACTTTCAAGTATACAATGCATTATTGTTAACTATAGTCACCATGCTATACAACAGATCTTTGAACTTACTCCTTCTGTCTAACTGAAACTTTGTGTCTTTTGACTAATATGTCCTCAATTATCCCAATTCCTGTACCTCACCCCTCCCCACTCCAAACCCTGCCACCACCATAATACCTGGTAACCACCATTCTCCTCTTTGCTTCTATGAGTTTGACTTTTCTGGATTACACATGTAAGTGAGATCATGTGGTATTTCTCTTTCTGTGCCTGTCTTACTTCACTTAGCATAGTGTCCTGCAGCTTCATCCATGTTGCTACAAATGATAGGATTTCCTTCTTTTTAAAAGCTGAATAGTATTCCATTGTGTACATATTCCATATTTTCTTTATTCATTCATCCATTGATGGACATTTAAATTGATTCTATATCCTAGCTACTGTGAATAATGCTGGAATAAATATGGGAATTCAGATGTATCTTTTGGCATATAAATTTCATTTACGTTGGATATATTCCCAGAAGTAGAATTGCTGGATAATATGGTAATTCAATTTTTAAATTTTTAAGGAACCACTATACTGTTTTCCACAATGGCTGTATTAATTTACATTTCCACTAACAGTGTACAAGCGTTCTCTTTTTTCTACATCTTTGTCAGCACTTATCTTTTATCTTTTAAATAATAGAGAGAGACAGTTTCTTATAAAGTTAAAAACACATTTACCATATAACCCAGCAATCTCACCTCTAGGTATTTGCTCAAGAAAAATGAAAACAGATGTAAACACAAAGACCTACATGTGAGTGTTCACATTATCTTTATTCACAACAACAATACATAGAAACAACTCAAAAATGTCCACCAGCTGGGAAATTAATAAACAAAATGAAATACAGTCATACAGTGGAATACTATTCAAAAGAAAAATACTATTGATACATGTGACAACATGAATGAATCTCAAAAGCATTTTGCATTGTGAAAGAAGGCAGACACAAATGTTTACGTATTGTATTATTCCATTTACGTAACATTTTTTTCTAAAGGCAAAACTATGTAGGCACAAAAAAAATTAGTGGTTCCCAGGAAGTGGGAGGGGGTAAGCGAATTCACTTCAAGGGACACAAGGAAACTGAGGTGATAAAAATGTTTCACATCTTGATGATGGTGGTGGCTTCACAAGTGTATACTCAGCAAATTGCACATGTAACTAGTGCATTTTATTGTTTAAATTATCTCAACAGACCTGGTTAAATGTACAAATATCCATTAATTGCTGTTGAAAAAAGATGCAATAGCCTTTGATACAGCAATACAACTATTGTTAAATTAGTCTAACGGGGAAAAAATGCACTTTAGACAGGCTTATCAATAATTACGAAATTCAAAAAGGTACTGGAATGGTAACCAATCTTCTGGTTGACAAGGAGGTCAGAGAACATATAGCCCCACACAAATGCGAAAAGGAATCCTACATATCTAAAGGACTAAGTAAGAATTATGAGTAGATGTCAATTAACTTGAACTTCAGTCTCTAGAAGAAAGTAAGGCTTTCCTCGGCAAACCAACATTTAATTTCAAAACTCTCACAAGAAACCTAGTCAGTGCACCAAAACTATCTCAGCAAGCTGGACATCACTTAAGGTCTAACTGGTGACCAGAAGGGCTGTCAGTGGAAGTGTCATGGCTACAAAGAGTGCAAAGGCAAACAACAAACTCAACAAGAGACCAAGACTTAGTTGTTGACAAACTCAGGATGTGTAAAACACTTCACGTATTATTTATACAAATAAGCATGACACCAGTTCTTCCTTTATGCTATGGGCACACTACGACCTAAAGTTGACCTAGGAAACAGAAGAAGACAGAGATTTCCGTCTGCAGATGCCAGCTGTGAGCTCTAGCTCTGCAGGGTACCCTACCTTCTTCCAGAACTCCTCACTAACATGGAGAAATCAGATTAAAAGAGTCTAAAGGTCCTGTACGCTCTAAAATTCTCTGAGGAAAATTCCTGCTAATGTCAAAGGATATCTAAATTTTTTAGAAATCACGTAGATCAGAATATTGAAAAATATTAAAAACACTGTTCTGAACTGGCTGAAAAACTAAATAATGATGTCTTTTTATATCTTTTCAGATTATACTTAAAAGTAGAACACATACGTAATAAGCATTTAGTATGTTTTGTCTTTTAAAAAAAGAAGAAATCTGATGATTAACACCTGAAATTTCAATGTCCTAAAATGATATAAAACAATACTCTCTCTTTCTGAAAAAATCTGGATCTTACTCACGTATGTAAATATATTTTAATAGTAAGCAGTTACCTTGAAAAGAGCTAGAACTAGAAATGTTTAACTCTAGAACTTCAACATTTGGAACCAGTCATTTCAATCAATGCTTTGATTTTAGAAATAGAAAAGGCCATCTTGGTTGAATCAAAATATACAAAAACAAAGCAAACAAAACAAAAACAACAAAATCTCCCCATAGAAAGAGAGAAATATTAGAAATTTTTCTTTTGGGTCATTTGATTTCGAATTAAGACTCGAGTATCGAGTTGGTCAGGTAGAGAACGCTCGTCCCTACACATTGGCATGACTCTCCCTTCCTTCCTTCACTTCTCTGCTCAAATATCATCATAAAAAGAGAGGACTTCCCCAATGACCTTGCCTACAACAACCCTCACCTCCCATGTCCTACCTGCTAACTGTTCACGTCAACATCTGACACACAGGTTATTTGCTGTCTGCCTCTCCCAAAACATAAGGTAGAGGCCTTTGTTTGTTTTATACATTGCTGTAACCAGACCCTAGAATAGCAGCTGGAATTAGTTCTCAACAAATATTTAAATAAATGAATATGTGAATAACTAAGGAAATGGAAATAAAAGCCATTTCTGTTATTTTGGACTATAATATGACTTAGGCTTGCAGACTGACATGCGCAAATATGGAAGTGTAGAGCATAATTTTGAATTTCATTTTCCATCAATGTCTGATTACCTACTGATTAAATGTGACAAGCTACAAAGGGAGAAAAATCATTATTAGATCCCAACCTATCATCTATAACAACCTAAATGCAACTAATCATATGTTTAATTTTATATAATAGCTTTCAGACAGGAAAAAAATCTATAGGCACAATGTTGTAAAAAATCTCCAGTGAATTTTATACTATAACTAAACATATCCACATCAATATATAGTTACACTTAGAGCTATAAACTGTAAACATATATTTAAAAATAACATTTCATTTACAGTAGATCATTTTCAATCTAATGAAGAGTCATAATTTAAAATTCACTGGAGTTATTGCTTTTTATGCATAAACACACACATTGTCCCCTAAAGGGAAAGAAACAAGTATATTCTCAATGACATCTATACACCAATATTAACTCTCAATGTAGCTAAACGAGCATAATATTATCCCCATTTTAGAGATGAGGAAGTAGTTCAGACATGTGCCTTGGCTGGGTGTGCACGGTCACACTGCTATTATGCAATAGTGTCAAATAACAATCCAATCTGACTGAATCTAAGGTACACATATACCAATGGTAAGCTACTATCTGCATATATAAACAGACATTTTCAGAAAACTTTTTATTGATGTGTAGTAGATACAGAAAAAGTGTACATAAGTGTGTAACTAGATGAATTTTCACAAACTGGACAGGCCCACATAAACACCCTGTAGCTCAAAAGCAAGAACATTGCCAACACCCAGAATCCTCGTGCTCCTTCCAGACATTATCCCCTTCCCCAAAAATCATTACTGCCCTGACTGCTAACGTCAAAGATTAATTTGCTGCCTGGTTTTGAACGATATATAACCAGAATCAGATAAGAGATCCATCCATACTGTATTAACAGTAGTCATAATTCATTCATTCTATTATACTGTCCTATGAACATCCTAATTTTCAATATGTTTTGTTCATTAGATTTATTCCTAAGTATTTTTATGAATGCTACTATAAATTAAATCATCTTTAAATTTTTTACTAATTTATAATTGGTAGAAACCAAGTCAATTTTTTTATATCAATTGTATAGCAATTGATTTTTTTATATTGACCTTGTGCTTGGGGACCTAGCTAAACTGCTTATTAATTTTAATAGTTCATTAATTCTTTTTAATTTTCTAGGTTCACAATCATGTCATCTGAAAATAAGGGTAGTTTCATTTCTTTCTTTCTACTTTTAATGCATCTATTTCTTTTTCTTAACTTATTGTCCTGGCTAGGACCTCCAATACAACATTTAATAAAAGTGGTCATGGTGGACATCTTTGTCTTGCTCCCAATTTCAGGGTAAAATTTTCAATCTTCTATTAAATATGATATTTGCTTTAGTTTTTTGGTAATCTTGTTTATCAAACTAAGGTAATTCCCTTTTAGTCTTAGTAAACCAAAAGTTTTAAATTATAAATATGTGTTTGTCAAATCCATTTTCTGTAGTGTTCTTTTAATTGTGTATACAGCAAGAAAAACTAAACTAGAAATGTCTGTTTCATATAAATAGTACTTATATTAATGTAATCATCTTAAGAAACAGATCATAAAGTACATTAACACTTTTTATTAACCTACATTACAGCTTCTTTATTCTACTCTGCTAGCACTCACATAAATTAGTATGGATGGATAAAGCCAGATGAGGGAACCCTAAGGCCCCAGTACACAGAGGCATAAACCAAAGAGAAGGTGCACCAGGCTATTGTATCTATCTTTCAATCCATCTTGTGGTCCTGGAGACAGTTATTCAAGTGGTCTAATCAAGCTGAAAGGATGGTTAGACAGATTTCCTAAGTGTAGAAATATAGGAATATACACTGGAGGAAGAACAGCAGAAGTTGACAATAATTCATCTAAAATTATTTTCCAAGTTTTGAGCCACACAGTAGAAGCTGTGTAGAAATCCTGGATTGTAGTCATTTTCTTTCTTGCCGTTGCCGTTGCCGCCGCCGCCGCTCCTGCTCCTGCTGCTGCTGCTTCACTTCCTTTTTGGAGTCTTCTAAGATTTTTCCTTACTTTTCTACAAATTTAACGTCAACTTCTCTGTTTATTTTCCTTCTCCGCTCTATATTCCTGATTTTCAACCATCAGTCCTTCACTAAAGAATCACTTTCTTGTCCTCTACTTCTTAAGCAAGTGTTTTGTTATTTTAGATCACAGTTCTCCAAAGCAATACACTGGAGTATGATAAAATATATATATATATGAACATGTTTTATAATTATTTTTACCAAAAAGGTAATAACTGAAATTGGTCTTTTCACTGAACACATGCACCCTCCTGCCTAGCAGAATGCGCATTGGTGGGTATCCAGGAGAAAGAGTGGGAGTTGCATGACTCAGGACAGCCAGAGTGAACATCCCATGAGTTTCTGTAAAATTTCAGTATATTGCACATATATATATACACACATACATATGTATATATTTGCCATAAAGCAGTTCATGTACACCTGGTTAAATGGATGTGCCAATTGTATTATCTAGTTTCAACTCAATTAAAAATAAAAAGGTAGACAAGTAACTTTACAGATTCCAGCCCCCCCAAAAAAATATATATAGAATTATAGATAATGCAAATAATCAGGAGCAAAAAAAAAAAAAGCCATTGTGATTCTGCTCCCCAGCTTCCTCAGTCACATTATAATGTTAAAAAAATGCCAAGTTAAATACATTTGAAAAACCAGCTAAAAATACTGAAATTATGAAAACTACCACTGTTAAATGAATCTCACTATGTATTTTGCTTGATATTTTAGCAAGAAATACTAGGAAGCCATCACAATTAGCAAGAAAATTTAAAACTAAGTACCCACAAGAGAAAATTAAAATTCTTTATTTCATGTGACTCAGTTCAGTACTTCTCAACATTTAAGAAACTAAATGACAAATATTCAGAAGCCCCTGTGAGATTTCATATTTTACAGTAAAAGTCAGAAAACCACAAACCACTAGGGAAAATGCTTTTCTCCCCACAGTAAAAACAGCTGAATATATTAAAACCACCACCAAAAAAAAAATGAAATTTTAATTTTATCAACAAAAGTAACACTGTCAATTTTAGACATATTGCAGAAAAGTTGAAGTAGTAAATGTTAGAACAAATACATCATGGAGGTTGAATCCCAGTATAGTTATTTCAAAACTGACTCCACTCATGATCCAGATTCTGTTCCTATGAAGAAATATTCAAAAATAAGGTGGCAGGACCAGCTTGCAGCTCCCGCTAGAAAATACGGAAGAGCGTGTGGAGATACGTTGTGAACATTTGCTCCAAGAACTACCAGGAAGGCTGAGAGTATCCAGAGACCCTTTGAAGGAACTGGATTGCCACTGCAGGCTCCCTGAGATGCCAAAAACACTGTGAGTTGGCTTGCTTTCTCAGCAGGGAGGCTGGTGGTCCAGGGCAAGTTCTCAGCACTGGTCACTGGCTCCTCTACTAGACTCAGTGCTGTTGGGGGAGCACAGTGGGATTGAGACCGGCCTTTAGGACTGCAGGCTGCATGGGAGTAGGGAGAGGCCTATGACTGCCAGCTTTCTCCCACTTCCCTGGTGACCTGTGTGACTCAGCAGATGCAGCCGTAATCCTTTGGAAACAGAACTCCACTGGACTGGGAACCACACCCCCATCCCTCACAGTGGCCACAGCAAGCCCTGCCCAAGAAGAGTCTGAGCTCAGACATGCCTATACCTGCCCCCACCTGGTAGTCTTTCTCTGCCCACCCTGGTTGCTGAAAACAAAGGACATAATCTCTTGAGAGCTCTATGGCCCTGCCCACCACCTGAGAAACCTGAATACTTAACCTGGTGACCCTAAGGCAAATTTGCATCCTCCCTATAGTACCACAGGTAATGCACTTTTGAAAGTGCCACCTCCTGGCTGGAGGTCAACCAACACAAAACCAGTACACTAAACAAAAATACAACCAAGGACCCAAGGACCAAGGCCCACTTCACTCCCCTGCTACCTCCACCAGAACAGGTGCTGGTATTCACAGCCGAAAGACCTAAAGATGGATCATATCACAGGACTCTTTGCAGAGACTCCTCAGTAGCAGCCCTGAGCCCAGTAGCTCTACTGGGTGGCTAGACCCAGAATAGCAAAAACAATCACCACAGGTTGGCTCTCAGGAAACCCCATCCCTAGGGGAGGGGGGAGAGCACCATATCAAGAGAGCACCCTGTGGGACAAAAGAATCTGAACAGCAGCCCTTGAGTCTCAGATCTTCCCTCTGACACAGTCTACCCAGAAGAGAAGGAACCAGAAAAACAATTCTGGTAATATGACAAAACAAGACAGATTAACACTCCCAAAACATCACCAGCTCACCAGCAATGGATCCAAACCAAGATCAAATCTCTGAATTGTCAGAAAAAGAATTCAGAAGGTTAATTATTAAGCTAATCAAGAAGGCACCAGAGAAAGGTGAACTCCAAATTAAAGAAATCAAAAACATGATAAAGGACATGAAAGGAGAAATCTTCAATGACATAGATAGCATAAATAAAAAACAATCACTACTTCTGGAAATCAACGACACACTTAGAGAAATGCAAAATGCACTGGAAAGTCTCAGCAATAGAATCAAACAAGCAGAAGAAAGAATTTCAGAGCTCAAAAACAAGGCTTTCAAATTAATCCAATGCATCAAAGACAAAGAAAAAAGAATTTTTAAAAAATGAACAAAGCCTCCAAGAAGTTTGGGACTATGTTAAGTGTCTAAATCTAAGAATAATTGGTGTTCTCGAGGAAGAAGAGACAGGTAAAAGTTTGGAAAACATATTTAAGAGAATAGTCGAGGAAAATTTCCCCAGTCTTGCTAGAGATCTAGGCATCCAAATAAAAGAAGCTCAAAGAACACTGGGTAAACTCATCACAGAAAGATCATCACCTTGGCACATAGTCTTCAGGTTATCTAAAGTCAGGACAAAGAAAAGAATCTTAATAGCTGTGAGGCAAAAGCATCAGGTAATCCACGAACGAAAAACTATTACAGTAACAACAGATTTCTCAACAGAAACCCTACAAGCTAGACAGGATTGGGGTCCTATTTTTGGCTTCCTTAAACAAAATAATTATCAGCCAAGAATTTTGTATTTGGCGAAATTAAGTTTCATAAATGAAGGAAAGACACAGTCTTTTCCAGACAAACAAATGCTGAGAGAACTCGGCACTACCAAGCTGGCATTATGAGAACTGCTAAAAGGAGCTCTAAATCAAAACAAATCCTTGAAATACACCAAAATAGAATCTCTTTAATGCATAAATTTCACAGGATCTATGTAACAATAACAATGAAAAAAAAAAAAAAACAAGGTATTCAGGTAACAAATAGCAAGATGAATAGAATAGTACCTCACATCTCAATATTAATGTTGAATGTGAAATGGCCTAAAGGCACCACTTAAAAGACACAGAATGGCAGAATGAATAAAAATTCACCAAATAAATTTCTGCTGTCTTCAGGAGGCTTACCTAACACATAAGAACTCACATAAACTTCAGATAAATATGTAGAAAAAGATATTCCATGCAAATGGACACCAAAAGTGAGCAGGAGTAGCTATTCTTATATCAGACAAAACAAATTTTAAAGCAACAGAAGTTTAAAAAGACAAAGAGGGACATTACATAATGATAAGAGGACTAGTACAACAGGAAAATATCACAATTCCTAAATATGTACACACCTAATACTGAAACTCCCAAATTTATAAAACAATTGCTGCTAGTCCTAAGAAATGAGACAGATGCCAACACAATAATAGTAGGGGATTTTAATACTCTACTAACAGCGCTAGACAGGTCTTCAAGACAGAAGGTCAACAAAGAAGCAATGGACTTAAACTATACCCTAGAAAAAATGGACATACAAGACATTTACAGAACATTCTACCCAACTCCTGTAGAATATACATTCTATTCATCAGTACATGGAACATTCTCCAAGATGGGCCATATGATAAAGCACAAAATAAGTCTCAGTAAATTTTAAAAAATCGAAATTATATCTGGTACTCTCTCAGACCACAGTGGAATAAAATTGGAAATCAACACCAAAACGAACCCTCAAAACCATGCAAATACATGGTCATTAAATAACCTGCTCCTGAATGATCACTGGGTTAACAATGAAATCAAGATGGAAATTTAAAAATTCTTTGAGCTGAATAATAGTGACACAAGCTATCAAAACCTCTGGGATACAGTAAAAGTGGTGCTAAGAGGAAAGTTCATAGCATTAAATGCCTACATCAAAAAGTCTGAAAGAGCAGAAACAGACACTCTAAGGTCACACCTCATGAAACTGGAGAAACGAGAACAATTCAAACCAAAACTCAGCAGAAGAAAAGAAATAACAAAGATCAGAGCAAAACTAAATGAAATTGAAATAGACAAACAAAAAATACAAAAGAGAAACGAAACAAAAAGCTGGTTCTTTGAAAAGATAAATAAAATTGACAGACCATTAGTGAGATTAACCAAGAAAAGAAGAGAGAAAATCTAAATAAGCTCAACTAGAAATGAAACGGGATATATTACTACTGATACCACAGAAACACAAAAGATTATTCAAGGCTACTATGAGCACCTTTGGGCACATAAACTAGAAAACGTAGAGGAGATGGACAAATTCCTGGAGATATAAAACCCTCCCACATTAAACCAGTAAGATACAGAAATTCTGAACAGAGAAAAGCAAACAATGAGATTGAAATGGTAATTTAAAAACTTGCCAACAACAAAAAAAAGTCCAGTACCAGACGGATTCACAGCTGAATTCTACCAGACATTCAAAGAACTGGTACCAACCCTAGCGACACTATTCCATAGAATAAAGAGGAAATCTCCCCTAAATCATTCTATAAAGCCAGTATTACCCTAATACCAAAACTAGGAAAGGACATAACAAAAAAAGAAAACTACAGGCCAATATCCCTGATGAATATAGATACAAAAATCCTCAATAAAATACCCAATCCAACAGCATATCAAAAAGATAATCCACCATGATCAAGTGGGTTTCATACCAGGGACACAGATGGTTTAACATACATGAGTCAATAAATGTGATACAGAAAAAGAAAAAGAAAAATCAGACTATCATCTCAATAGATGCAGAAAAAGCATATGACAAAATCCAGCACACTTTATGATTAAAACCCTCAGCAAAACTGGCATAGAAGGGACATACCTTAAGGTAATAAAAGTCATCTATGAAAAACCCACAGCCAACATTACACTGAACAGAGAAAAGTTGAAAGTATCCCCCCTGAGAACTGGAACAAGACAAGGATCCCCACTTTCATCACTTCTATTCCACATAGTAGAAGTTCTAGCCAGAGCAATAAGACAAGAGAAAGAAATAAAGGACATCCACATTGGCAAAGAAAAAGTCGAACTGTCGCTGTTTGCTGATGATATGATCATATACCCACCACAAAGACTCATCCAAAAAGCTCCTAGAACGGTTAAATGAATTCAGCAAAGTTGCAGGATATAAAATTAATGTACACTAATCAGTAATTCTGCTATATACCTATAGCAACCAAGCTGAGAATCAAATCAAGAACTCAACCCTTTTTACAATAGCTGTAAAAAGTTAAATAAAATACTTAGGAATATACTTTACCAAGGAGGTGAAAGACCTCTACAAGGAAAACTACAAAACACTACTGAAAGAAATAATAGACAACACAAGCAAGTGGAAACATATCCCATGCTCATGAACAGGTAGAATAAATATTGAGAAAATGACCATACTGCCAAAAGCAATCTATAAATTCAACGTAATTCCCACCGAAATGCCACAATCACTCTTCATAGAACTAGAAAAAAACACTCCTAAAATTCATGTGGAACCAAAAAAAGAACTGCATAGCCAAAGCGAGACTAAGCAAAAGAACAAATCTGGAGGTATCACATTACCCAACTTCAAACTATAATATAAGGTAATAGTCACCAAAACAGCATGGTACTAGTATAAAAATAGGGACATAGACCAATAAAATATAATAGAGAACCCAGAAATAAAGCCAAATACTTACTGTTAGTAACTTACTAATCAGCTACCTGATTTTTGACAAAGCAAACAAAAAACATAAAGTGGGGAAAGGACACCCTATCCAACAAATGGTGCTGGGATCACTGGCAAGCCACATGTAGAAGAATGAAACTGAAATCTCATCTCTCAGCTTATATAAAAATGAACCGAAGATGGATCAAAGACTTAAATCTAAGGCCTGAAACCATAAAGATTCTAGAAGATAACATCACAAAAACCCTTCTAGACATTGGCTTAGGCAAAGACTTCATAACCAACAAGCCAAAAGCAAATGCAATAAAAACAAAGATAAACAGGTAGGACTTAATTAAACTAAAAAGCTTCTGCACAGCAATAGAAATAATCAGCAGAGTTGGCCAGGTGCAGTGGCTCACGCCTGTAATCCCAGCACTTTGGGAGGCCAAGGAGATCACGAGGTCAAGAGATTGAGACCATCCTAGCAACAATGGTGAAGCCCCATCTCTACTAGAAATATAAAAGTTAGTTGGGCGTGGTGGCACACGCCTGTAGTCCCAGCTACTTGGGAGGCTGAGGCAAGAGAATCATTTTAACGATCATTTAACGATGAGCCAAGATCCCGCCACTGCACTCCAGCCTGGCAACAGAGCAAGAGTCCATCCAAAAAAAAAAAAGGAACAAAATAATGACATTCACAGCAACCTGGATAGAATTGCAGACTATTATTCTAAGTAAAGTAACTCAGGAATGGAAAATCAAACATTGTATGTTGTGACTCATAATTGGGAGTTAAGCTATGAGGATGCAAAGGCATAAAAATGATACAATGAACTCTGGAGACTCAGGGGAAAAGGTGGGAGGGAGCTGAGGGATAAAAGACTACACACTGGGTACAGTGTACACTGGTTGGGTGATGGATGCATCACAATCTCAAAAAGCACCACTAAAGAATGTATTCATGTTACCAAGCACCACTTGTTCCCTAAAAACCTATTGAAATAAAATAAATATTAAGATATAAAAGAATGCCCTTTTCACAAAACTGGGTTCCAACTGTTTGCTTCAAGAAGTGAAAATTTTTCTTGCATTTCAACTGTAAATTTATCCTGAACCAGATACCTAATAAAATTATTTTTAATGGATTGTTTAAAAAAATTGAAAAGGAAACCATTTTGGAGGAAGAGGTAGATTTTGCCTTGAAAGAGGCAACCTACCAGTTTTAATGATCAAGAACCACATAGAGAACTGAGCCCAGTTAAAGAGTTAATAAAATAAACAGTCTTTTTGGGGGAACAACTTAAATATTTTAAGATGAAAGTAATAATCTTACTTTTACATAAAATGCAGAGACAGACTTTCTTTTTTCAGGACCAGGTCAAACAAAAGACCTGGAGGGGGCTATGTGAAGCAAAGGACCACAGAGTTCTGAATGCCCACCCTGCTGGGAATAGGATCATGCTTGATCCAAATGACTTCAGGCCCAGCAAAGGACTCAGTTCTGATGAGACCACAGCAATTTCCTGGGTGAATTCCAAGTCACTTCATTAACAAATCAAAGCTTCACAATAGCAAAGATATGAAATCGACCTAGTGTCCATCAGTGAATAAATGGATAAAGAAAATGTGGCATATACACATAATGAAATAACAGCCATAAAAACAATGAAATAATGTCTTTTGCAGCAATGTGAATGAAAGTGGAGGCCACTATCCCAAGTGAAACAAGCCAGGCACAGAAAGACAAACACTGCATGTTCTCACTCATAAATGGGAGCCAGAAAATGTGTTCATGTGGACGTAGAGAGTGGGATGAGAGATAATGGAGACTCAGAAGGGTGAGGAGGTGGAAGGGAGGATGAGAAATTAGTTAATGGGTGCAATGCATGTTATTCTATTGATGGATAACTTAAAAGCCCTTACTTGACCACCATACAATCTATGCATGTTTACCCCCAAAATTTGTACAAATAAAAAAAAAGAAATACTCAAATAATTATCTTTTCTGTGAGTCGCTAAAGAACAGATATGCTGGCTATGCATGGTGGCTCATGCTTGTTATCCCAGCATGTTGGGAGGCTGGGGCAGGTGGATCACTTGAGGTCAGGAGTTTTTGTGACCAGCCTGGCCAACTTGACGAAACCCTGTCTCTACTAAAAACTTAGCTGTGTGTGGTTGCGTACACTTGTAATCCAACCTACTTAGGAGGTTAAGGCGGGAGAATGGCTTGAATTCAGGAGGTGGAGGTGGCAGTGAGATGAGATCGCACCACTGCCCTCCAGTCTGGGCGACAGGGCGAGATGCCACCTCAAAAAAAAGAAGAAAAAGAAAAGATATGCTGAAGAAATAAACTGTGATATAAACAGATACAGACAGATAGGCTAAAGAGACAAACTGTCATATATTCATATAATAGAATACTATATAGTAATTAAAAAAAAAAAAACACTGATAAAAACGACAATGTGGATGACTCACAGAAAATGCACTGTGAAAACAGCCAGACATATAAGTAGAGGTATTAGTCTGTTCTCACACTGCTATAAAAAATTGCCCAAGACTGGGTAATTTATGGAGAAAAGAGGTTTAACTGACTCACAGTTCTGCATGTGAGTCACGACTGGGGAGGCCTCAAAAAACTTCCAATCATGACAGAAGGGGAAACACGTCCTTCTTCACATGGTGGCAGGATAGAGAAGGAGTGCCAGCAGGGGAAATGCCAGATGCTTATAAAACTATCAGATCTCATGAGACTCACTCATTATCAGGAGACCAGCAGGAGGGAAAGTGCCCCCATGATCCAATTACTTCCACCTAGTCCCACCCTTGATATATGGGGATTATTATAACTCAAGGTGAGATCTGGGTGAAGACAGAGCCAAATCATATCAGTAGACATACTTTCTAATTCCTTATATGACATTCAAGAACAGGCAAAACTAATCAAAGGTGATAGAAATCAGAAGATTGATGAGCACTGTCTGGGAAGGGACTTGAAGTACCTTTATAGTATACTAGAAATTTTCTTTAAATCTATGTGTTGATTTTACATGTGTATACATCTATAAAAATTCATTAAGTTGTATGCTTAAAATTAATGTACTGTACTGCATGCATGTTAAACCTCAATAAAAAGTATATAAAATATAACAAAAAGATTGAAAACAATTTTCACACCTATTTAAACATTTTCTAAGTGAAACTCAATAGGTCATGAATCTATTAGAAATACAACATGTTCTGATTCGTTAGTAAGGATAGGCAACAATTCTGAGAAAATGAAATTTTACTAGACAAATTATTTTTTAAAATCCTTTGTGTAACTGGTATACTGATTTGAAAATAAGTATTAATTTGGGAAGCAGAGTCAATAGTGTACTTTCTGCACTCACTTCTATGTATTGTTTATGAAGTTTATTTTTCAGCTATTAAAACCAAGTATCAAAATAAACTAAACCTGAAGAAAATAAAAACACAAGTCACAGACTAGGATAAAACATTTGCAAAACATATCTGATAAAGGACCTGTATCCACTATAGTACTCCACAATGGAGTACTATTCAGCCATAAAAAAGAATGAGATCCAGTCATTTGCAACAACATGGATGGAACTGAACATCATTAGGTTAAGTGAAATAAGCTAGGCACAGAAAGGTCAACATCACATGTTCTCACTTATTTGTGTGATCTAAAAATCAGAACAATTGAACTCATGAACATATAGAGTAAAAGGATGATTACCAGAGGCTAGGAAGGGTAGGGAGGGGTAGGGGTGGGGGAAGGTGGAGGTGGTTAACGAGTACCAAAAAACAGAATAAATAAGACCTACTATTTGATAGCACAATAGGGTGACTATAGTCAATAATAATTGTTTATTTTTAAATAACTTAATGTGTGTAATTGGATTGTTTATAACTGAAAGGATAAACACTTGATGGGATGAATACCCCTTCTCCATGTTGTGCTTATTTCACAACACATGCCTGTATCAAATTATCTCATGTACCCCATAAATATATACACCTACTATGTACCCATAAACAATTTTTTAAAGGACCATATCCGAAGTATACAAAGAACCCTTGAAACTCAAAAATAAGAAAATAAACCACTCAATTAAAAATGGGCAAAAGATCTGAACAGATACCATGTCAAAGAAGATATATAGATGGCAAACTAGCACAGGAAAGGATACTCAATATCATATGTCATTAGGAAATTACAAATAAAAGAATGAGATACCACCATACACCCATCAGAATGACTAAAATCCAACACACTGATAATATCAAATGCTGGCAAAAATGTGGAGCAATGGTGCTATGATTTGAATCTATCCATCCCTCCCCCAGCACAAGTCATATATTGGAACCTAAGACCCAAGTAATAGTATTAAAAGACAGGGCCTTTAAGAGGTGATTAAGTTGGAGTTCTGTCCTCATAAACAGGATTAGGACCCTTATTAAAGGGCTTGAGAGAACTAAGGTGGGCCCTTCTGTTCCCTTCTGCCATTGGGAGGACACAGGAAGAGGCACCATCTTGGAAGCAGACAGCAGCCCTCATCAGATACCAAATCTGCCAGGGCCTTGACCTTGAATTTCCCAGCCTCCAAAACTGTGAGAAGATAAATTTCTATTCTTTATAAATTACTGTCTCAGCTATTTTGTTAGAGCAGCAGGAACAGTCTCTAAAATATATATATAGATCTATAGATAGATATACATCTATATATTTTAGATATATCTAATTCGATATAGATATAGATTTTTTAAAGAAAGAATACCTAATGGTGCCGTAGCTAAGCATTCGCTGTTCTGAAGAGAAAGGGAGGTAATTCAGCCCTTGGTGAGGGCATAGGTAGGAAGGGCGCCCCTGCCCTTCAGGGCCATCTCAGCCACTTTCTAGCCAGGGATCCTGGGCAAGTTTCTGCACCTCACCGGCCTAGTTTTTATTATCTGTACAGAGAGGGTTTTGAACAAATTATTTAGGTTGGTGCAAAGGTAACTGTGTAATTAAAAGCAATGGCAAAAACTGCAAATTATACTTGCACCAGCTTAGTATTAAGAATACTCTCATTCTAAATATTCTATGACTCAAAAAAGATTTGTTGAATGAAATTTAAGGGAACGACCCAAATCAGAACAATTGTGTCTAACAGGAAAGGAAATCTTCTGGGTATAATACAGAGTAAGAGCTGTTAGGAGGCAGAAGAAGACAAACTATCATGTCCAGAAATAATTATGGTGGAAACTATTAACAGAAGGGGAGGTAAATGGCCTAATGGTCTATAATTTATTCACCTATTTATAGCCAGTAACTGGGAGACACCTAGAGAAGAAGACTGGATTAAATCAAGCATTGGGGGCTTATACAGACTAAAGATCATTTTATTGTTTGCCAATCACTCATCTATATATCTGTAAGTAGAAAGAGTTGATACCTTACATTTTATTTAAAATGTTAATGCTGGATCACTGCTCTTTGGGGACTCATTTTTAAGTGCGCATAATTCTGCAGGCTTTAACAATAAGATGCACATAAAGACATTTGAAATCTAAGTGATCTCTTGACATTTGACTAAAAGTCAAAGCAGTGGACCGCAAGACAAATAGAACACTTCACCCATGAAGGTTGACTATTAGCTTTGTTTCATGATCTGTAAATGAGTTATTAAATGCCTCTATAAAGTTTTATTACTGTTTTAATCCCACTAATAACTGTCCTCACTTTAAATGTCCTACTGTTTGCTGAATATGGCAGTGATGTGCTTCAATAATGCTGCCCGACATTAGATTTTTTTCTCTCTAAAACAAAGGATATAAAAGAGAAGGCGTTAGAGATACTATGCAGTACTGGTTCTATCAGTTAAGGGAAAAAAGAGCGAGCCAGATGTTAGCTGTCTGCCTTTGTATGGGTATAACCTGCTTGATTCTACATTTCCATCTTTAGTTCCTGAGTGTCAGCAGCCTAGACATAAGGGAATAAAAGTGAATGTATGTTTCAGCACATTATGAACGCACTTACAGAGAAAACAATTTACATCTTAATAGCTTTCTTTCATTACATTAACTTCTCTGCTTTTCATCTTGGAGACTGCAGGAATGTTCACAAACTTTGGCAAATGTGAGAAAGAATCACAGAATCGTGGAGCTAGAAGGGGCTCTAGAGGCTGTAACCCTTCCTCCCACCCGTGCTGGAATTGCTTCTCTGTTCAGTCTCCCTTTGAGGCTGCTGGGGCACTCACAGTACAGACCATTCACTCACTACGTCCAGAAGTTGGCCTCTACAAAATTCAGTCTTCAACCTGTTGGAATGGTCTTTCTTATGATGAATACAAAGTGGCTGCCCCAGAACTTTCACTAGGATTCAGGGTCCTGCCTTTCGGAGCTTGTCACAGCAAGCACCTCGTCTGTGCCTCACAGGAAAGGCAGACACATATCTGAAGACATCCCTTGGAGCTCTGACTAGTCACCCCACCTACAAGCCAAACATCCTAGCATCTTCCACCACTCTTCAGAAGGAGTGGTTCCTACTTGCCTCACTACCATGGGTGCCAAATGATAAGCAGTCTCTAATTTCATTTGCAATATTTCTTTTAAAATGTTCCACTAATAATTAAACTCAACCTTCTTCCTCATACAGAAGAGACATTTGATGTACCACAGTTGGGACACCATACAGTTGTCCCCTCCTGAAACAGTGTGGTAGGGAATTTGAATTTGAAGCACACATGAACATGTAGGGAAAACAGGGGCAGGAGAATCAAGGTCAATTAATGAAAGCCTTAAACATCAGACACAGAGCACACACCAATAAAAGAAACACTGTGTACATTTTATTCATTTTGCATTGGTAAAATGGGAACATATTAATATATCTTTTACCTGACTCAAGTTTGAGAGGAACTTTTCAGGGTCTTCTGACCCTACAGTTTCAAGGAGTTGCCTCTAAATTGAATTACTATTTTGTAAGTTGCATATGTATCAACTTAAATTTGGTCTTTGTAGCCAAAATAGCTGGCTGTCCACAAAATATTCATGCACTTCTTTCCAAACTGTGGAATAATTACTGGGAAATGTTGCTCAATCAAGCACTAAATTACCAAAAGTCTCTGCAAGGCTACCTCTCACCAGTGGAATGTGAACAAAAGACACGCGTCATTTTCAGCTGGGGTTCATTTTTAACTGTGGTAAAATATACATGCCATAAAAAATGTACCATTTTAACTATTGTTTAAGTATATAATTCAGTGGCATTAAGTACATTCACAGTGTTGTGTAACCATCACCACTATCTTCAGAACATTTTCATCATCTCACACAGAAATCTCTGTATCCATTAAACTGTAACTCCCCATTCTCCCTCCCCCCAGCCCCTGGTAACCCCTGTTCTACTTTCAGTCTCTACGAATTTGATTTTTCTAGGTACCGTACACAAGTAGAATCGTAACAATATTTGTTCTTCTGTGTCTGGCTTCTTTCAGTTAATGTAATAAAGTTTTCGAGGCTCATCGATATTTTCTATCTCAATTTCCTTTTATGGCTGAATAACATTTGACTGTAGGCATATACCACATTTGGCTTATCTTTTCATCTGCTGATGGAGACATGAGTTGTTTCCATCTTTCGGCTATTATGAATAATGCTGCAATGCATATTTGTGCATATATGTATATGTGTTTGAGTCCCTGTTTTTAATTATTTGGGGAATATTATAAGAGAACTGCTGAATTATATGTAATTCCTTATTTAACGTTCTGAGGAACCACCATAAAATTTTCTACAGTGGCTGAACCATTTTACATTTCTACTAGCAATGTGCAAGGATTCCAATTTCTCCACATCCTCACCAACATGCTATTTTCCATTGTTTCAATAATAGTTATACTATACACTAGGTGAAGTGGTATCTCATTGTGGTTTTGATTTGCATTTCCCTAGTCACTAAAGATATTGAGTATTTTTTCAATGCTTAGCAGCCATTTGTATATTGTCTTTGGAGAAATGTCTACTCAAGATCTTTGTCCATTTCTGAACTGGGTTATTTGTTTTTCTTTTGTTGAGTTGTAGGAATTCTTTATATATTCAGGATATTAATTCCTTGTCAGATATGTGATCTGCAAATATTTCTTCTAGCTAGGATTATTAAGCAGCTGTGCCTTTTCCACTATTTTATTCTTCTGCCTGATGCAGATGATTCTAAGACCCTAGGGAACAAAGGAGCCATGAAATGGAAGAAGCCAGGTACCACATGAAAGAAAAACACCCACTGACCAGGAGTGCCGCACATTCTACTGTTACACTACTGATAAACCAACTTTTGTGCTGATACGCTGAAATTTTAGTTTCTTTTTCTACCAGCTAGCACTACCCAACCTAAGAGAGTCCTCTGTCAATAGGTTCCCAGTCCTTCTGATAGTATGATCTGGGAGGTCATGATTTCCATCTCCCAGATCTCATCTTCATTAATATATCATATATGGTCTCAGGCCTTCACTGATTAGACCTTCCTTTTTTTTTCGACTTTCAAAAACACAGCATCATCATTTTGTCTAGACAGATATATGTAGTTCTCAAATTCTTCAATTCCGCTTTTTGAAAATCAGGTATTTCCCACCCTAAAACTCTTAGGCACCTCTGTTTCTTTGTAACAATGGCTGTAAAATCCTATTTGTGGATTTTTCAGTACTCTGCATAAGAATCTATTTGGGTTGGTAAAGTTGAACTCATTTAAAACAGGTGATATGGCCTTGAAATCTAATCACTATCTTGGATTTCCCTTCAATCATTCTCAAGATCTGCTTATATGGTCCCATATGAAGATCACTCAGCTATTTTTAGTATTTACTTTTAAATACACTAATTCAGTTATTACACATGACAGAGTTACATGCAATTATCATTTAATCTTCAACACAAACATATAAAATAGGAATCAATATCCCTGGGGAGATTAAGACCCAAAGGATCTCACCAAATAAGTTGTACACTCTAGATTCAGACGCAGCTATTTCAATTGCCAGGCCATGTTACTTTCTTTCATTCACATGCTAACTTGCCAAATTTTCCTAAATAGACTAATATCTTTTTGGAAGACAGCTTCAAAAAAGGATCTTTCTGTTGCTCTTTGTGGTTTTTATAGCAGGCACAATTCATTGTACGCTATTCTCTGATACTATGGTAAATTTACACGTAGTGTTATATGTCCCCTCCTTGCTATTTTACACATGTTTTAAATCTAACACACTGGTTAAATGGCTTTTTTTTTTTTTTTTTGGAGACAGAGTCTCACTCTGAGACACCCAGGCACAGTCTCAGCTCACTGCAGCCCTCGCCTTCTGGGTTCCATTAATTCTCCTACCTCGGCCTCCCAAGTAGCTGGGATTACAGGCACATGACACCACACTCAGCTAATTTCTGTGTTTTTAGAAGATACGGGGTTTCACCATGTTGGCCATGCTGGTCTCAAGCTCCTGACCTCAGGTGATCCACCGGCCTCAGCCTCCCAAACTGCTGGGATTACAGGCATGAGCCACCACAAGCCTGGCCAAATGTCGTCTTCTTTTACATTAAAAAAAAATCTTTTCTGATAATTGATAATATGGCTTTGATATTTCAGAATATTTAAGACATTAAGAAACCTAGGCAAAAACTAGGCAGAAAGCTTTTGGGATGAGGATTAATAACACAGAGGACATTCTATCTCAATGAAATATTAAAGAAAAATGGAAAGTTCTTGTTATTAACATCTAATTCTCCATATTTCAAAACTGAGGTCAGATGATATGACAGAAATGAAAATGAAACAACTGCTTGAAAGTTTTTAGGTCACAAAATTGGTCCATTAAGTCCAAATTATGGTCTCAGTCTCTGCCAGTGATTTTCATTGTGTTCTAAAGCAAAAGGATCTGCCCCAGGGAACTCAGCCAACTGTGTCCCAAGAGTATGCCATTATCACAAGAGGAACTGGGTAAGAACTGGTGAAAAAACAATCAGCAGATCAAGGTTTTTTTGTTTGTATGTTTTGTTTTGTTTTGTTTTTTCAGACAGAGTCTTGCTCTGTTGCCCAGGCTGGAGTGCAGCAGCACGATCTTGGCTCACTGCAACCTCCACCTCCCGGGTTCAAGCGATTCTCCTGTCTCAGCCTCTTGAGTAGCTGGGATTCCAGGCATTTGCCACCACGCCCACCTAATTTTTGTATTTTTAGTAGAGACGGAGTTTCACCATGTTGGCCAGGCTAGTCCCGAACTCCCGGCCTCAGGTGATCCACCTGCCTCAGCCTCCCAAAGTGCTGGGATTACAGGTGTGAGCCACCGTGCCCAGCCCCAGATCAAGTTTTATTCATTTTGGTGGCCCTAAAAGAATCCAGCACATAATGTCTTAGTAGACTATAGATTATATGTAAGACATAATGTCTTACACATATTAGGTTCTCAATAAAGATACATGGAGAGAAGGAAGATACTACTAATAAGGTCAAAAGTGGGACACACACATATGGTACAGGGCATCTGGGACTGAGACTGTGGGCAGAGTGCATTTCTTCTAGAATCTAGAGATGGATGGTGGTAATGGTTGCACAACAATGTGAATGCACTTAATGTAACAGAATTGTAGCATTAAAATGGTTAAAATGGCAAATTTTACATTACAATAAAAAATAAATACTTGTATAATATATTTTTATAGATTTTTTAAAAAAAATCACATGAGATATCACTTCACACCACTAGAATGGCCACAGTTAAAAAGACAGATAATAAGTTTAGGAGAAAGTATGGAGAAACTGGAGTCCATACACATCGCTGGTGGGAATGTAAAATGATGCATCCACTTCAAAAAACAGTCTGGCAATTCTTTAAAAAAAATTAATCATAAAGTTACCATATGATCTAGCAATTCCACTCCTAGGTATATACCTAAGACAAATAAAAACATATCAACACAAAAACTTATACATGAATGTTTATAACAGCATTATTCACAACAGCCAAAAAGCAGAAACAACCTATATTCTATCAACTAATGAATGGATAAACAAAATATAGTATATCCACATAATAAAAAAATTCTGCAATCAAATGAAATGAAGTACCAATACATGCTACAATTTGGATGAACCTTGAAAATGTTATACAAACCGAAAGAAGCTAGCCAAAAAACCCCATGCTGCATGATTCTTTTTATATGACATATCCAGAATATGCAAATCTATAATGACAAAGTAGCTTAGTGGTTGTCTAGGCAGAGGGGAAATAGGGGGATGCAGTGAGTGACTGTTACAAGCAGAGTTTCTTTTTGAGGTGACAAAAATGTTCTAAAATTTATTGTGTCATGAATATACTAAAAACCATCGAATTATACACTCTAAATGCATGAACTGTGTGGTATGTGATGTACATCTCACTACAGCTATTTTTAAAATTAAAGCAGTGGCTGTATGGTAGTGAAAGTGCAGAAATGAGTGATGTCATTTACTAACTTAGTCTCCCCTTTCGTACTCCTCCATCTTCTTTCTCCCACCTCTTATTCCTTTGAATGGACTTTCAAAGAGATGCACAGTAGTGACCCTGGAAACAAGTCAGTGGCCAACTAGGAGTTCAAAAGAAAGTATAGAGGAAACCAGTCAGTACCATAATCCTTAAAACTGGCTGTCCTTGTTCTCCTCCAGTCTCTCCTCAGTTCCACAGTACTCAGGATTAGAGCTGTATTTAAAATTGTCACCAAGTACAATACAGCTGTATTAAAATTGTCACCAAGACTTCCTTTGGCCTGAAGTCGGGCAGAGTCAGGAACACACCTAAGAAGGGAAAAAGGGCAGCCGGGCACGGTGGCTCACGCCTATAATCCCAGCACTTTGGGAGGCCAAGGTGGGCAGATCACAGGTCAGGAGATCGAGACCATCATAGCCAACATAGTGAAACCCCGTCTCTACTAAAATACAAAAAAATTAGCCAGGTGTGGTGGCGCATGCCTATAGCCCAAGCTCCTCAGAGGCTGAGGCAGGGGAATCGCTTGAATCCAGGAGGTGGAGGTTGCAGTGAGCCAAGATCGCACCACTGCACTCCAGTCTGGTGACAGAGCAAAACT
>NW_012116389.1:1221594-1249083 GCF_000951035.1 Colobus angolensis palliatus
AAAAAAAAAAAAAAAAAAAAAAAAAACCAAGGAAGAGGGGTTAAGCCTGAGATAAAGATGGTTAGCCAAACTAGGTGAAAGATGAGACTTGAGAGCATTGCTGGAAGCTATAACAGGGTCTAAATAAATATTTCAGTTCCCAAAATATCTTTTTCTATTCCCTGCTGTGATCCAGTCCATACGACTATCCAGCTGGGGGAATCTTTGTAACTAAGCAGATGAAAGATACGTGAGAGGCATCAACTCTCTCATATTTCTCATAGAGCACTTCAGTAAGGCTAAAATCCTCACGCACAGTGAGAAGGGGAAGCAGGACAGCAAGGAACACTATGACTATTAATTTGTAGCATTACCTGTTCCTAAAGAGTCTAAAACAAGTTTTAATTTCTTAACTGAATAACAAGAAAAAAATTATTTTGATATCCATGCTAAATGTCTTCTGCTTCTCTTCCTGATCCACTCTCCACCCAACAGCTGACCTGTATGGATGGCATCAATGGACTCTCCTGTCTTCTGGTCCAGGCACAGGGAGCCATTGGCAGGAAATCAAAGGTCAGGACAAGAGTGAGGCCCGGTTCCCCTCCCAAAGGGCATAGTTCCTGCAAAACAGCCCTTTCCAGGCAGCTTTCACTCCAGATTCCATCATCGTTCCCTTACTGTGTCTTGCACATAAATAACTTTTTCTGCATGAGCATCAAATACTCCTTTCCCTGTCCTTGATGTTTAATATTGTCACTGGAATATGTCATTTTGTATCTGTATTTCTTAGGATACAATGTGCCCTTTTTATCTGCATTTATTTATGGAACATTTGCTTTTCTATTTTTAACTCTTTCATCTGTCTGGTTCCTTTTCACCTCTTCTGTAAAAACACTAATCATGCTTATGTTGTAGCTCCTTTGTCAATGACATCTGTCCATCATTGTCTCTATGCATATTTTAAATCACTGTTTCATTTCCTGTCATTTTGTGTGACTACCTAAAGCCTATCTGCCACCTCCCTGAGGATGCTTTCAGTTGTGCTTATTTGGTCTTTTGCAGCTTCTAGTGTGGCTCTCATCTCAGTGATCTATAATGTTCAGTGGTATTAACATTCCCTACTTCCATGTCTTTCTAAGCTCCCCAGTTTGCTCCTCATCTCCTTCTCTGTCTCACACCTCCTTTGTGCTCCTGAACCTCTCATTGAACTCTTTTTTTCTAGAGTGAGTGTGCTTGCATCTCTTACAGGCTATGTATGATTCTTCTTTTTCTCTTGTATTATTTATCCTTTCTCTGCCTTTTGTATAAGTTTCCTCCCTCCAGTTTTTATGTACAGGTTCCTTCCTGATTGTTACTCATCTTTGAAAAAGAACAAGCACCAGCTGAAGAAGTGTGGAGAGGGACAGAGCCAGAGGTGTGCATAGAATGAGATGGAGCCTCTGTTTGTGCCTGTTATTTCAACATTCAAGAGACCCATGTGGCCACAGCTAAGCCAATTCAGTCATAAGGTCCTGTCTAGTTCTGCCTAATGTGCTTCCTAAGATCACTTTCTTCTGCTTAAAAGCAAGATCAGAGATGACAGAAATGGTCTATTGGCATGGACTCTCCTGCAGCACTCAACTTCCCCTGGCTTTCCTAATGCCCTTGCAATTCTGAAGAGTTATCACCATAGGGACATGACTGCCTGGCTGCCCTGTATCTCATTACTCTCACCAAAGACTTTTTAGATACGTCTTTCAGGACTGCAGCACTTGTTTGAGGGGTGAAGGGGAGATATATACCTTGCCTGAAATCTACAGAAGCATATACTGCCCATATTTCTAGAGAATTCACAATATTTGGCCAGTATCCTTCGAAGGCTTTGGCTCGGAGTGTTGCAGGGTTTTTAAAAAATATCCTTGAAGACGGAATTATGTTTCTGTTGTTTTATGCAGGTTTGAGCATATGAGAGTAAAATAAAAGTGACACTTTCTTTTTCTATTACTTTAATCAGAAACATTTGAGAAAGTCTAAAAATCAAATCTTCACTTCATCTACCAAGGAGTTATTGTTTACCAAAGAAGCTACCAAATAGTGGTAAAAATAACAGCTATTATTTGTTAGAGTCCATTACATCAAGTGCTTTACATACATTATCTCATTTAAATCTTACCAACTTTGTAAAGCAGACTTAAGCTCTATTTTTATCGACAAGGAAACCAACTTCACAGCCCTCCTGTGAGGACAGAAGAGGAAAACATGTGCACAGCTTTGCACGTAATGCCACACACACGACACGCTCTACAGCTCATTTCTCCTTCACACCTCAAGAGGGTTCGGCAGCTTGAGATTAAGAAGCAAATGCACAGAGCTGCCCAAGTACAAAGTATTACTGGGGGAAACAAAGGTAGAAATTCTGAGAATGTGAAAAATGTCACTAATACAGTAACTAATATTTCTGTGACGCTTACTATGTGCGGGACACTGGTCCAAATGCTTCACCCACATCAACTTGTTTAGCTTTCATCACAACTCTAAGACAATGATGAGTGGGTATACTATTATTACCCTCATCATATGGGAGAAAACTGAGGGACAGACACAAAAAATCCCCATTATAGGGCTACACCAGTGGCATATGCCAGAGCCAGGATTTTCAAAGCGTGGAAGTCTGGCTCCAGACCTTTGGTATCAACCACAATGTAATGTTGTCCACCTAATTCTTTAATACTAAACTCAGGTACAAACAGCTTTGGCTATTTAATAGCACCTTCCTATCTACTATTTCATTGTATCCTCACAATAATACCTTTGCATGAGCATAAAAAAATTTTCAAAAGCTACATTTATTTATTGCAGATTTGTTATACTCTTCCAACTTGGATAACCACACTGTATGTGCACAAACTAACAGACAATTCAAGCTGGAAATCACTTTTTACTCCTACACTGAAATATTCTCCCAATTCCTGCCTTCTCAAGTCAATATATTTTATGGTTTTCTGTTAGAACCTAAATCTAATCATATACTTGAATTTATCAATAGAAATATATTGAAACAGACATTTATATATAAGGAATTCATTTTATAGCCTACTTGTTAGACAATGTTTCAGTAACTATAGCATCTTTTCGGAAGGGGATCTCAAAAGTCTCAAAAAATCTATTTACCTGCCAAGTACCTAGATGAGTCAAGTATTACTGTGGCCACTTTACAAGCAGGAAACCAAGTAAATGAAAAGTACTGGCTTTTCCACCGATTCAGTAAGCACAGTAAATTGTTGGTGAGCATTAATATGAACATTAAGACCAGAGATGAAAGATATACTTTGTAGCAATATAAGCCAAAAGAAAACCTTGCCTCCTATTACATGATTCCACTACGGATCTCATGATTCCATTCAGAGATAACACTGTCATGTATATATCGAGTTCAATAAAGGATTTTCCAGTTACCCAGTTTTGTCTCATTCCTACCTGCAGCATTGAAAAATAAAACTGCCATCTGTTGTTGTCCAAGAAAGAAGGCACATCCTTACATAACTATTGGGTACTGGGTTTAATACCTGGGTGATGAAATAACATGTACAGCAAACCCCTGTGGCACATGTCTACCTATGTAACAAACCTTCACATGTACCTCCAAACCTAAAATAAAAGTTAAAAAAAAAGATTCCTTGTTGTTGCCAAGCTTTAACTCAACTTTATCTTTAAGTATTAGCTTAGCAGAGAAGAGTTCCCACAGCATCTTGAGAGAAAGGAAGAGCCAACTTGGCATACACCTTATACCATTCTTAAATAAAGCTTGGTAACATTACCTTAATGAGTAACTTCATGTCAAATTCAAGCAATGCCTATTTTGTGTAATTAAAGTTCAATTTTTTGGGGGGAGCCTTCTTCCTTATATTCACACATTTCCATGATTCATTAAAATGAGAAAAAATTCTAAAAGTTGGAGCAAAGCTACTAAATCAAATTTACTCTTTAGTATCATTAGAATTTGCTTCAGAGTCAAACCTTCATGTAGACATGTTTAAATACTCTGAAGCAAATAGGGGCAATTTGTTAATGCAAAGTTTTAGCAATATCAAGGTAGTAACAAATAAGGCAAGTTCAAACACCTGACGAAAATAAGCCTGTTATCTGAACATATAAGAGCTTCTTGAGTATTGATTTGTTGTTGCTGTTGAGGCAAGGGTCTCACTCTGCCAACCAAGATGGAGTGCAGTGGTACAATCTCAGCTCACTGCAACCTCTGCCTTCCAGGTCCAAGCAATTCTTGTGCCTCAGTCTCCCATGTAGCTGGGACTACAGGTGTGCACCACCCCGCCTGGCTTTATTTTATTTTTCCATATTTTTAGTAGAGGCAGGGTTTTGCCATGTTGGTCAGGCTGGTCTCGAACTCCTGGCCTCAAGCAATCCACCTGCCTCAGCCTCCCAAAGTGCTGGGACTGTAGGCATGAGCCACCATGCCCAGCCAGGTACTGATATTTTAAGTTAGATTATTTTTGCCTTTTCTATTAACATTGAAGTGTATACATTAATGTGAAGTGAAAGAAGCCAGACACAAAGGCCAGGTATTGTATGATTCCACGTATATAAAATATCTTAAATAGGCAAATCCATAGAGATTAGTGGTTGCCAGCAACTGGGAAAGGAGTGGATGAGGAGTGCCTGGTAAGGGGGTACTTGGGTTTTTTTGCAGAGATGAAAATATTCTGGAATTACATAGTGAAAATAGTTGCACAGCCTTGTGAATATACTAAAAAATATACTGAATTATGTACTTTCAAACTGATGGATTTTATGATATGTGAAGTATACCTCAATAAGAAACTATAAGTTAAACAAATGAAATTTCACTAAATACAGAAGTGTAAAATATTTTCTCATGAAATATGTTTTTTCTAGAATTACTTTTAAAAACTTAAAACTATGAACCCTTAAAATCACCACAATTCTAAGGAAGGAGGACACAGAAGCTGCTATTAGAACACATTCAAAAAGATAGGTTTCCGAAAACTGAGGTGAAATGTCTGGGACCATCAAGGAAATTAAGTCAAGGCAGTCAGGGAGTAGCACTGGGCCCTTACGTCATGAAAGACTAAAATGATTATTTTGGTGGCATTGACTATGGCCACTGAGCGCATTTAAGGATTAGTAGGACTTCATCTAGAACCAAACAGAACTGTACTAGAACCCAACTTTATTGGTCCATTGGAGCTACCCCACCTAAACTGCCCCAATGCTGGCAATTTGTTAATGTAATGTCACAGCCCAGCCTACAGCTGAGTTCTCTGCC
This sequence comes from Colobus angolensis palliatus, assembly GCF_000951035.1. Taxonomy (NCBI): domain Eukaryota; kingdom Metazoa; phylum Chordata; class Mammalia; order Primates; family Cercopithecidae; genus Colobus; species Colobus angolensis. The sequence continues at coordinate 1,226,855 of NW_012116389.1, forward strand.
AACCTACAGACAAGAGTCAATATAACAGATAATTTTTCCTTCATTTCACTGAGTTACAGTGGTTTGTAATTCAACAACAGCTGACGCAACTTGAAAAACAACTAGAATAACTGAATACATTCTCAATAATGAAGTAAAATGAATTTTTATTTATTTATTTTTTTGGAGACAGAGTCTTGCTTTGTTGCCAGGCTGGAGTGCAGTGGCATGATCTCAGCTCACTGCAACCTCCACTTTCTGGGTTCAAGTGATTCTCCTGCCTCAGCCTCCTGAGGAGCTGAGACTACAGGTGCATGCCACCAAGCCCAGCTAGTTTTTGTATTTTTAGTAGAGATGAGGGTTTCACCATGTTGGCCAGGATGGTCTCGATCTCTTGACTTTGTGATCCACCCACCTCGGCCTCCCAAAGTGCTGGGATTACAGGCATGAGCCACCACGCCCGGCTCATTAAATGCTGGGAAGAGCAGTAAGAAAAAATCAGCAGAACTTGTTGATGTGGTCAGGGTACACTGGTTCATTTTTGTCAAAACCTATTTGAAAACATTAAAATCATTTGGGAACTTGTGACTGTCTACCTATCTCTCTACCTTGGTTGGCTAACTTGTATAGATTAGACCAGTGGTTTGGGAAACCAATTCAGAGGAGTGCGTAGAAGCTTCCTAGGTGAAGCTATAATCATAACCTAGGTTAGAAAACCATTGCAGTAGACTCAACTCCCACCAGACTGGAATCTCCTGTATTCTGTCATCTTGAGAGATTACTGTGTGAATCTATCTGCAACCACACATTCTACAGGCTGTTCCACTGATATGCCAGGTGTGCTCCCACCCTGAGCTTTTGCACTTGCTGTTCTCTTCACTGGGTATCTGCATGGTTTGCTGCTTCACTGTCTCAAGCTTTTATTTAACAGTCACCTTCACCATGAGGCTACCCAGTATAGGACTTCAACCCCCACTCCCATCCAGATACGTCATATCCCCTTTCTTCATTTTATTTCTCAGTATTTATTAACTAACATCTAGCATCATCTAACAAACTTATAATCTATTAATTTTGTTTGTTGTTTATTTTTTCCACTAAAACATAAGCTCCACGAAGGCAGGGATTTTTGTCACTTTTATTCATTGCTGTATTCTTTGCACATAGAACAATGCCTACCATACAAATATCTGTTCAATGACTTAATGGACTAGATCTGGGGTGGCAAACCCTAGATCTGGGATAAAGTTTTACTGGAAGACAGTCACACATTCACTTATATATTGTCTACAGCTGTTTTTGTGCTACAAGCGTGGATTTAAACAGTTGTACCAGAGACTATATGATCCATAAAACTTAAAATACTTCTTGTCAAGACTTTTACAGAATAAAATTTGCCAATCCCTGAACTAGATGCACCAATCAGAATGTCATGTAGAGTTCCGATTCCAAATGTTTAAGGAACTGTGGTAGATTAAAGAAGGCCACATATTCTTTGCGGTTCCTATCATCAAGAGCTGGAGTCTCTTTCTCCACTTCTTGAACCAAGGTGGCTTAGTGATTTCCCTCAACTAATAAAATGTGATGAAAGTGACATGAGATTTCCAAGTCTAGGCAGTAAGAGGCCTTGCAGCTTCCACTCAAGCTGTCTTCAAATACTGCCACCATGTTTACAAGCCTGAGCTAGCCTCCTTGAGTATAAGAGATCACGTGGAGAGAGAGGTCCATCCCCTACACTGAGGCTCCGAGCTTGTGAGCAAGCCCAGCTGACACTGCGGAGCCCGGACCATGCTGCCAAAGCACACAACAGCAAGCAAGCGTTACTTTAAGTCGCTTAGCTTTGGATGGTTTATTACATAGAAGTTATTTGACACAGTAAGGCTTATTATGATTTTTAGATTAAATCCTTAATTTTCCCTTTTTCCTTCATACACCTCCATACGACTCTGGGAGCAGCAGCCTCAATCTCAAATTATTTATTTACATGTAAGGTCCCTGTTACTTCAGTTAAATCATAATTTAATAACTAAATTTTATAAATATGATGACGTGTGAAGATTTGAGAGTAGTTTGGGAAGTGTTTGAATTAGTTATTGAACAAAGGTTGGCAAGCCATGGCCTGTGGGGTAGCCACGTAATTCTGTAAATAAAATTTTAACACCACCAGTTATGGCCCTTCTTTCACAGATTCTCTATGGTTCATCTTCATGCTATGTTGGCCAAATTAAGTAACAGCAACAAGGCAATATGGCCCACAGGCCTTAATTATTTACTCTCTGGTCTTCTGCAGGAAAAGTTTAGCAACCCCTGCTGTACAAAGTTATTTTGAATGTTATTCTTAAAAGTAAAGAAATATAAGAGAGCTATAAAGTACACTTTCTTTATTCTTAAAGCCCAAACAATCCTTATAGTGATTTTCTGGTCCTTGAGTAAATACCAACTTAGACAGTTTAATAAAAAATCTAATAAGAAATGAGTAGTTTGATTTCTCACACTCCATAAACCAATGGAGACAAACATAACTTCTTTAAATGCTTCTTTAGAGGTGCCACAGTTTTTTGGTGCTGCAGTGTATCATGTAAATCCATTATTCTGACAGTGCTGCTGGTAAAACCGAAGCTGGAATTAATATCCATTATTGAAAGGTCATTGCACATGGATGAGCCAGCAGCCAGTTTAAAAATGTTAATAATGGATATTTTTCAAATATAAACAAAAGGTCTTACTTCGTTTTATAATTCTCTAAATGTTTCCTTTAAAAGAGAAAATGTTTAAGCAAAAAAAAAAAAAACTAAACTACCTAATGCATTACATGCTGATAACATCAGTAAATATATTAACAGTATTTCTACAGTTTGTGGCATGTCAACAGACACTGAACCGAGGTCCTGACTGATATTACCTACCAGACTTCATTGACTCTAAGATGCCATTGATCAGAAGGAACATAATTATTTTATATACGGCTAAGAAAGAAAGTGTGCTCATTACAGTATGTTGCATACTTTATCACTTAGAACTACAGCTTACACTCAATGCAAGTGCTCTTTGAGACTCATACGGTTTTTCTCATATACTGCCTATACATGAGAAAAGTTGACACAGTAAGGTTCATTATAAATTTTAGATCAAATCCTTGGAGATATTTATAATTTATATTATATATTATATTTATAATGTATATTATATAGTATATTTATAATATATATTATATGGTATATTTATAATGTATATATTATATAAAACATATATGGCAGTATGTGAGAAAAAACATATCAAACTATATGTATGTGTGCATATATATATACACACACGTAAAGGGAAAACATAAGTAAAGTTAATTGGTTAAGTTACTCTAAAAAGCTCTTCTCATTTGGAGGCTGCCTCTTATTTTTCAGCTAAGATTGAACAATGCTTGCCTTTTTCCACATCCTTTGTTTCATGAGGAGTATTGGTGCATAAGAGCACTGTTAAAACATAGTCTCCTGAGGTCTCTGGGTTTTCTTCCAGGGTGTTCACACCCATTCTGTATGGTTCAACATGTATGTTCTAGCAGCAATAATTATGTCACGACTACTACACGGAGACCAGTGGCTGATGCATTGATTCCAGAAATTCCACAACATGAAGAAAAATAATGTGTACCTCAGAATTCAGACTTATAACAACCTACCACTAACTCTTGGTGTGGGCTGAGGATGAAAGTCAGTTTGACAGTGACTAACATAATGCAGTGAAGCACTTAAAGCAGAGAACAATCATTTGTACTTCTTTATGTACATTATAATAGCATCAGTATTAGAAATAGTACTGTATGTTTGAAATAGGGAATTTAGTACTGTATGAAATGCAATAAATATACAAACCAATGATTGAGGCAGAATTGATCAAAAGCAAAGATTTACAGTAGACTTCATTCAGACCACATACATTCAACACCCACACAGTGGCAGGTGATCTGAGACTCCTCATGTGGCCATACTTCATGAATCTACATACACTCTGGGTTTATAAACACACATAATATCTTTAACCAATTTTGGAAAAATAAGCTCACACACTTAGCAGCCAGACCTGGGTGTTCATTTCTATAGAGTGGACTCTAGACAGTTCAAGCCACGTGGGCCTCCTCTCTGCTCTATAATTCACCAACTGGGGCCAGGATAGAGTTTCTGACCTAAATGCACTCCTGCCTAGGAAGCCCCATACCCTTCCTTGCCCCACCAGATTCACATTCTGAACACCTTCCTCGACCTTAAGACCATCTGGGCTCATCATATGTCTCTACTCATGCTGCAGCAAGAAGCTCAGGATTCTCAGGTCATCCCCCTCTTCTGCAGTCTAAAAAGCAAGAGGATTTGCACATCTTTTTCAGATGCCACATCCCACCCACTCCAGCTCCTGAACCCTTCTACTGTGACTTTTGGAGCTCATAGCTATCAGCAAAATCCCTCAGATTGTCAACCTCTTTTCTATATGTTCCTCTTACCTTCCCACTCTATCTGAAACTGTGTCTCTTAGGGCTTTGTATCCTCTGCAGGATACAAAGTGATAAATGAGGAGTATTTCTCCATGAGAAGTGATAAGTATTTCTTCTCACATTCTGCTTTCATTGCTGGGCCCTGGTGACGTTGCCTTGTTTCACAATTCTGTTACTAGACTAAAAATTGACAAACATTTTCTTAAAAGGCAATATAGTAATTATAGCTGACCCTTGAAAAATGCAGGTGTTAAAGATGCCAACTGCCCTCCACACACCCCAGTCAAAAATCCCCTTACAACTTTTGATTCCCCCAAAACTTTACTACTAATATCCTATTGCTGACTGGGAACCTTACTGATAACATAAATAGTTAACACATTGTGGGTTGATTTTGCATGTATTATGTATTATTAACTGTATTCTTATAACAAAGTAAGTTAGAGAAAAGAAAATGTTATCAAGAATATCACAAGGAAGAGAAAATACATTTACTGTTAAGTGTAAGTGGATCATCATAAAGGTCTTCATCCTCCATGCAGGATGAGGAGGAAGAAGAGGAGGGGTTGGTCTCTCTGTCTCGGGGTGGCAGAGGCTGACAAGGTGGAAGAAGTGGAAGGGCAAACAGGAGAGGCAGGCACACTCAGTGTAACTACAGAAATACCTCATAATTTGTCTTGACTTTTTGCTTTTTCATTTCTCTAAAAATGTTTCTAAACAGTAACAATCCTTCTTCCACAATTTGCTTTAGCTTCAGTGCCCATATAAAAATAAATCCATGTTGTAAAAGCAGTCAAAAGCAGTCTTGAGTAACTGGAACCCTTCTGTCAGTTTGTTTAACGTCAATTTGCTTTCAGACACTGCTTCTTCTACATCTTCTTCCTCGTCATCTGCCAATGGTTCAGAAGCACTCATCTCCATCAAGATGTCTTCTTTAAATTCCTCTGGTGTGGTGTCTATTAGCTCTTGAATTTTTCTAAGATTCATATCTTGAAACCCTTCACCTCCAATCTTTTTTTTTGCCATATCCACAATCTCATGATTTCCTTGATTGCTCTGCTATAAATCCCATGAAATCATGCACATCTGGACAGTTTTTTCCAGCAAGAATTTATTGTTTTAGGTTTGATAGCTTTTATGGCTTTTTCTACAACAGTGGCATCTTCAATGGTCTAATCCTCTCATACTTTCATTATATCCTCTCTATCAAGGTTCTTCCACAGAAAAACCATTTTCTTTCCATTTTCTTCGAAAATATTGACATTTTCAGAGTCTTTTATTGAGTAAAAAGCCTGTAATGAGTCCTCAAAAGTCCTATGATCCATGATCTACAGGCTGAATTACAGGCACTGTGTTTGGGGGCAAGTAGACCATGCTGATACCTTTGGTGCTTAACTCATGGGGTTCTGGGTAGCCAGAACCATTGTTCAATACCAAAAGAATTTTAAAAGGCAGCCCCTTAAATGCAAGGTACTTACTATTTCCAGAATAAAGCGTCAATGGGATCAATCCAGAGAAAGTGTTCTCATTGTCCAGGCCTTCTTGTTGTATAACCAAAAGACTGGCAGCTAGTGTTTTTTCCCTTCAAGGCTTAGGGGTTAGCAGTTTTATAAATAAGCCAAGTCCTGATCATAAAAGTAACAACATTTGCACAAAACAGCGGAGTTAGCCTATCCCTTCCTGCCTTAAATTCTAGCACTCACTTCTCTGCCTTACTAATAAGGAATGTCCTTTGTGGCTTTTTTTTTTCCAAAATAGGGCATTTTCACCTGCATTAAAAACCTGTTCAGGCAGATATGCTTTCTCATCAATGATTTTCTTAATGGTGCCTGGGAACTCATCTGCTGCCTCTTGGTCAGCAGTTTCTTCTCCTGTTTGTTACACTGACATTTTCAAAGCCAAACCTCTTTCTAAAAGTATCAAACCATCCTTTGCTGGCATTAAATTCTCCAGCTTTAGATCCTTCATCTTTTTTTCTTTTTTTTTTTGCTTTAATCTGTCATATAATTACTTTGCTTTTTCTATAATCATATTAGAGTCTACAGATATACCTTTCTTATAGTAATCTTGCACCAACATAAAAGCTGCATTTTCAATGTGAGATTAAAGACTATATCACAAAAAGTTTTCATGCTTGCTGGCGTAGTGACAGTAGCAGTGTCATGAATTTCCCTTTTGGTTTTTTTTCTACAATGGTCCTTACATTGGATTCATTTATCTTGAAATGGCAGGCAACAGGTGCAAACTTCAATCTACAATACATATCAAACAATTCAACTTTTTTGTTATAATGTCATGACTTTTCTCTGCTTCTTGGAAGCACTTTTAGCATAACTAGTGGCATTTCATATGGGTCCCATGGTGCTATTTAAGGTTTACAATATTACACTGAACACAATGAAAAATACACAAGAACCTTAAGATCACTTTTTACCATGATATGCAACTTACTCAAGACAGAACTGCTCATGGGGAGATGATTAACATCACAAGGTATTTTAAATAGATCTCACAACACTTCAACCCACCACAATTGCAACAGGAGGTAGCTACAAAATTATTATAGTAGTAAAGTAAGTATCACAGTTAATTTTATGCAGTTATGATTTAATACTGCATTTTTACATTTGTTTATATTTCTCCCTATAAATGTCCTTTGTGGCATTTATGGAGAAAATGATGCCATGCATGGTCTATAAGCATGTGTATGCATGAGTTTTGATAAATTTCAACTTTTTATCTATTTAATTTTATTTTATACATTTTATTTAAGATAGACACAAATTTTACATTTGTATATATTTTATGGTAGTCAATGATAAAATAGACTAGTATGGACATAGATTTTATGCATTCATGACATATCTTTTCCCTAGTTTTTTTTGTTATTTCTTTGTTTTTTAGCAATTCTAGGCTATGTGGTTTGTCTGAGAGTTTTTACAAATTCTCATAAATCTCCTAAAATTCATCTGACATATTTATAGAAACAAATCCACATGTAAGTGGAATCATGCAGTTCAAACCATGTTGTTCAAGGGTCAACTGTATTTTAAGCTTTGTGTGCCATGCAGTCTTCATCTCAACTACTTAATACTGCCATTATAGCATAAAACCAGCCATTATCAATACACAAATGAGTGGACTTGTCTATGTTCCAAGAAAACTGTATTTGTAAAAAGAAGTAGCCGACAGCAGGCTACATTTACTGAATCTCAGATCACTACTCTGTACCATCTACTTGCTCTCCCCAGGTTGCCATGATCCTCAGATTATGAAATCTCTCCACCTTATTTTCTGAAGCTCACTGTTACCCTACTACTCTCTAACACTACTACTACCATAATCATTTGTGTGGTTTCTACTTCACTCCATAAAACCTAGAATGTGTCCAGGTTTTGTGAAAACTTAAGCATATACAGTTCAGGAACAGAGATGGACTACAGGAAATAAAATTATGATTGTTAAATTGCCCCTGTGTAAACAAGGACCGCTGACACTTAAGCTTCATTGGCTTCATGGTAAATCCACCTGTAGTACTTCAGAACTCTGACTCTAACCACTGAACACAAAATTTCAGTAGCTACTTACATCACATTACAGATAAATCCTTCCACGCCTCTCAACTGCTTAAGCTCCTGTCCTCTGGGACTTTTGTCATCCATCCCACCTCAGTCACACAATCCCATGCTTTCATGAGCCAGGAGATGCAAACCTCTGCCATCTCAATTTTAGGCATCTGACTCCTCATCCACTATCTCAGTCAGTCAATAGGGCTACTAAGAATCTTAAAGGCATTGTTCCACAGTATCCCAATTGTCAGCCAAAGTTAGAGGAGAATATTTTGAAGATATTTAAGGGTAGGATTTTTGTTTAATGGAATGAAAATCAGTAATTTACAGAAAACAATGTTTTTTATTTATTATTATTATACTTTAAGTTCTGGGGTACAAGTGCAGAATGTGTAGGTTTGTTACACTTGCCATGGTGGTTTGCTGCACCCATCAACCTGTCATCTACATTAGGTATTTCTCCTAATGCTATCCCTCCCCTATCCCCCAACCCCCGACAGGCCCTGGTATGTGATGTTCCCCTCCCTGTGTCCATGCGTTTTCATTGTTCAACTCCCACTTAACGAGTGAGAACACGTGGTGTTTGGTTTTCTGCTTTTGCGATCGTTTGCAGAGAATGATGGTGTCCAGTTTAGTCCATGTCCCTCCAAAGGACATGAACTCATCCTTTTTATGGTTGCATAGTATTCTATGGTGTATAGGTGCCACATTTTCTTTATTCAGTCTATCATTGACAGGCATTTGGGTTGATTCAAAGTCTATACTATTGTGGATAGTGCCACAATAAACATACATGTGCATGTGTCTTTATAGAAGAATGATTTATAATCCTTTGGGTATATACCGAGTAATGGGATAGCTGGGTCAAATGGTATTTCCAGTTCTAGATCCCTGAGGAATCGCCACACTGTCTTCCATAATGGTTGAACTAGTTTACACTCCCACCAACAGTGTAAAAAAGTTGCTATTTCTCCACATCCTCTCTAGCATCTGTTGTTTCCTGACATTTTAATGATCACCATTACAACTGGTGTGAGATGGTATCTCATTGTGGTTTTGATTTGCATTTCTCTAATGACCAGTAATGATGAGGTTTTTTTCACATGTTTGTTGGCTGCATAAATGTCTTCTTTTGAGAAGTGTCTGTTTCTATCATTTGCCCATTTTTTGATAGGGTTGTTTTTTCTTGTAAATTTGCTAAGTTCTTTGTAGATTCTGGATATTATCCCTTTGTCGGATGGATAGAGTGTAAAAATTTTCTCCCATTCTGTAGGTTGCCTGTTCACTCTGAGGATGGTTTCTTTTGCTGTGTGCAGAAGCTCTTTAGTATGATTAGATCCCATTTGTCAATTTTGGCTTTTGTTGCCATTGCTTTTGGTATTTTAGTCATGAAGTCTTTGCCATTTTAGTCATGAAGTCTTGGCCCATGCCTACGTCCTGAATGGTATTGCACAGGTTTTCCTCTAGGGTTTTTATGGATTTAGGTCTTACATGAAAGTCTTCAATCCATCTTGAATAAATTTTTGTATAAGGTGTAAGGAAGGGGTCCAGTTTCAGTTTTCTGCATATGGTCAGCCAGTTTTCCCAACATTATTTATTCAGTAGAGAATCCTTTCCCCATTGTTTGTTTTTGTCAGGTTTGTCAAAGATCAGATGGTTGTAGATGTGTGGTGTTATTTCTTTGGCCTCTGTTCTGTTCCATTGGTCTATATATCTGTTTTGGTACCAATACCATGCTGTTTTTGTTATGGTAGGCTTGTAGTATACTTTGAAGTGAGGTAGCATGATACCTCCAGGTTTGTCCTTTTGCTTAGGATTGTCTTGGCTATGTGGGCTCTTTTTTGGTTTCATATGAACTCTAAAGTCATTTTTTTCCAATTTTGTGAAAAAAGTCAGTGGTAGCTTGATGGGGATAGCATTGAATTTATAAATTACTTTGGGCAGTATGGCCATTTTCATGATATTGATTCTTCCTATCCATGAGGATGGAATGATTTTTCATTTGCTTGTATCCTCTCTTACCTCCTTCAGCAGTGGTTTGTAGTTCTCCTTGATGAGGACCTTCACATCCCTTGTAAGCTGGATTCCTAAGTATTTTATTCTCTTTGTAGCATGTACAGGAGTTCACTTATGATTTTGGCTCTCTGTTATTGATGTATAGGAATGCTTGTAATTTTTGCACATGGATTTTGTATTCTGAGACTTTGCTGAAGTTGCTTATCAGCTTAAGGAGACTTTGGGCTGAGATGATGGGGTTTTCTAAATATACCATCATGTCATCTACAAACAAACAGTTTGACTTCCTCTTTTCCTATTTGAATACCCTTTCTTTCTTTCTCTTGCCTGACTTCCCTGGCCAGAACTTCCAATATTATGCTGAATAGCAGTGGTGAGAGAAGGCATCCTTGTCTTGTGCCAGTTTTCAAAGGGAATGCTTCCAGTTTTTGCCCATTCAGTATGATATTGGCTGTGGGTTTGTCATAAATAGCTTTTATTATTTTGAGATACGTTCCTTCGATACTTAGTTTATTGACAGTTTTTAATATAATGGGCTGTTGAATCTTCTCAAAGGCCTTTTCTGTATCTATTGAGATAATCATGTGTTTTTTGTCATTGGTTCTGTTTATGTGATGGATTACGTTTATTGATTTGTGTATGTTGAACTAGCCTTGCATCCCAGCGATGAAGCCAACTTGATCATGTTGGATAAGCTTTTTGATATGCTGCTGGATTTGGGTTGCCAGGATTTTATTGAGGATTTTTGCATCAATGTTCACCTTTGGTCTGAAATTTTCTTTTTCTGTTGTGTCTCTGCCCAGCTTTGGTATCAGGATGATGCTGGCCTCATAAAATGAGTTAGGGAGGATTCCCTCTTTTTCTATTGTTTGGAATAATTTCAGAAGGAATGGTACCAGCTCCTCTTTATACCTCTCTGGTAGAATTCAGCTGTGAATCCATCCAGTCCCGGATTTTTTTGGTTGGCAGGCTATTAACTACTGCCTCAATTTCAGAACTTGTTATTGATCTATTCTGGGATTTGACTTCTTCCCGGTTTAGACTTGGGAGGTTGTATGTTTCCTGGAATTTATCCATTTCGTCTAGATTTTCTAGTTTATTTGCATAGACGTATTTATAGTATTCTCTGTTGGTAGGAGAGCAAAGTTTTTAACTGAATTGTATCATCAGAAGCACCTCCAGCTTGACAGCGACAATTATTTTCAGAACGCAAAGAGGTCTCAAGGTTCCCCAATCTTCTATGACAGCAATCAAGCTGAGAAATCTATTCAACTACAATTATGAGCCATTCTTATGTAAAAGGAAGGTTCGGAGAACATAAAGAACAGCCACAGAGAAGCATTCCCAAGGAGCAGAATTTTGCCCAAAGCAAATAATATTTTTCCCCTAAAACAAAGAGAACTTGCCCATCAAGTTTTCAACGCTGCCATGTATCAGTGACTGCTAGGTGACTTCTGTTTTTCTACTTTTTAAATGAAAGTGTCTATGGCGGTGCTTCCTTCTGTGTCCCACCTTATAGTATGGGAATGTGAGGGAGCAGATGATTTGTGTCCTTAGTTCACGTCATCAAGATTGAAAGGAACAATATTCAAGGAGCTGCACCTGAGGATATGTACACAAGGAGTCTCATGTATATCTAGATTTAATTTAGATAACAAGATCTTTGATTAGGAAGATGAGATCTGGGGCACTATTAGAACAATGTTGCATTGTATGTGGAAAAGAACACACTGTAGTACCTGATCTCATGGTCCCTGGGTTATCTTCTTATATTTAATGAACTATGCCTGCTTGTAGTCACATCCTTTGTGGGATGTTTTTCATTACTAATCCAATCTCTTTGTTATAAGTCTCTTCATTTTTTCTATTTCTTCTTCAGTCAGTTTTAAGTTTGTCTTTCTAGAAATTTCATCTAAGTTATCTAATTTATTGGCATACATTTTTTCATAGTATGCCCTTATAATCCTTTTTATCTTTATGAGGTCAAAAGTGATGACCTATTTTCAAATTAGCTGTCTCTTTTTTCTGCCAGTTCAAATCTATCCTTGACCCCCTTTAGTGAATTGTTTGTTTCAGTTATTCTACTGTTCAACTTCTGAATTTCCATTTGGTTCATTTTGATAATTTCTGTCTCCCTATATCCTCTATTTGATATGATATCATCTTCACACTCTTCCTGTAATTCTTTAGACATGGTTTCCTGTAGTTCTTTGCATATACTTATAATAATTGATTTAAAATCTGCCTAGTATCTCCAACATATTGGCCCTTTCAGAAATAGTTTGCCTTGCTTTTTTCCTGTGTATAGGCCATATTCTCCTAGTTTGGCTTTTTGACATGCTTTGTGATTTTTTTGTTGAAAATTGAATACCTTGGATGATATAATGTGTCAACACTGGAAATCAGACCCTCCCACTGAGGATATTTTGTTATTGCTATTTTATTGTTGTTTGTTCAGTGACACTTTTGTGCTAATATTGTAAAGTCTATATTCTCTGTACAGTTTGGCCACAGAATGGTCCATTCATTTAGCTCAATGGACAGCTAACAACTGTCCAAACATTTCCTTAAATGCCTTAAATCAGTAAGTATTCCACCCTTTGTCAAGGGGCTATATATATGTGTTGGAGCATGCCTCCAACATTTAGGCAATTTACAGTTCTGCACAGGGCCTCAGCATCAGCCAGAAGAGAGAGACTGGGTCTCCTTCAGGTCTTTCTTGGTCATATGTATAGCCCTCTGCATGCACACACAGCCTTTTGTATTCCTCAGGAATACATTAGGAGTTTTGCAAAGTCTCCAGTGGATATTTCCTTCCCTAGAACTTCTTTTAAGTTTCTTGACAAACTCTTCTTTGCTACAGACGGTCTCTCAACTTCAAGCAGCTATGATGTTTAAAAATTGTCAATGATTGTTTGCTATAAATACCAGTACTATTGACTTTTCCCCTCAGATGAGCTCCAAGTCAGGTCAAACAGTGACAATGACCTGTGAGTAGGGTTTTTCCAGGGAAGTATGAGACAGGTCAAATTGTGGCAATGCTCTGCTAGTGAAATTTTTAGGGCGGGGTTCCAAATACAAGTGGCCCATTCCAGAAGCTTCAAGTCTGCTTGACCTCTACAGTGTTTTTGAAGTTGCTAATTTTCAAGGCTACCATGCAGGTATGAAAGACAGGATGGTGTCAGACTAAGTTACACTGCCACCAACTCACTGTTCTTACTGAGATTTATCAGTTTTTCTTGAATAAACACTCCTTGTATTGTTGCAAGCCTGTGGTAACTTGGTAATTTACAGAATTCTGAATGTTAACTTTCACAATTTACTCACTATTTTTGTTGGGTTTTGGTTTTATTGTGGGGCAGATTTGTGGAGGTCCTCAATCCACCTTTCTGGGAACCTTCCTAGTACGTTTTATTTTAGGTAATTACAGAGTAACAAAAAAAAGGTATTCTTTCATATTTAACTACACTCGCATTCTCTCTTGGGCACTTCATTTCTTACTGTAAATTTGAGTTTCAGTTTTCATCTGGTATCTCTTCCTTTTAGCCTGAAAAACTTAATTTAGCATTTTTTGTAAAGCAGGCCTGCGGTGACAAATTTTCTTAGCTGTAATTTATCTCAAATGTCCTTATTTCAACTTCATTTTAAAAGATATTTTCTGGAGATATAAAAATATAGATTGGCAGCTTTTTATTCTTCTGGCACTTTAAAGATGGTTTTCTGCTTCCCTGGCCTCCATTATTTCTGACAAGGGTCAGCCACCATTTGTATTATTCATTACCCTTTATATAATATATAATTTTTCTCTGAATATTTCAAGATTTTATCTCCAATTTTTAGGAGTTTGACTATCATGTGTTTAGGTGAATTTTGTTTATTTGCTTTTTAATCTTCCAAGGGTTTTCTGACCTTTCTAAACATGTAAACAAATATGCTTTACCAAATTTGTGAAGATCTTGGCCATTACTTCTTTAAATTCTTCTTCTGCCCCATTCTCTCTCTTCTGTTTCTGGGATTCCAAGGTACACATATATTAGAATCCTGGAAATTGTCCCATAGGCTTTTTCAATTTTTTAAATATTTTCTTTCTCTGTCCTTCACATGGGAAAATTTCTATTAATCTTCTATGGTTTTTAAATCTGCTGAAAAGCCCAGCCAGGGAATTTTTTTGTTTTAAATATGGAACTTTTCATTTTAAGACTTTTATATGGTTCTTCTTTATAGATTCATTACTCTGATGAGATCTTCTACCTCTTCACTGATAATCTTTACTTTTTGACTTTGAATATATTTGTAATAGTTTTTTCAAAATTCTGGCCTGTTAATTCCAACATCTGGGTAATCTTGGGTTTTGTTTCAGCTGATATTTCATTATTATTATGGGTCACATTCTTCAAATTATTTCTGTATCCCGTAAGTTTTGGTTTATGCTAGTCACTGTGAATAATATGTTGTGGGGAATCTGGATTATGTCACCTTCTTTTTAGTGGTACTGATTTTTGTTTTGGCAGGCAGTTAAATTCTTGGTAGCTCTTCTGACCCCAAAATGCTTAGTTTTATTGTGTTAGGACAGATCTATACTGATTTAATCCTTAGACCAAGGACTTAGCCCTTACTTTAGGACATGACCCATATTCTAAAACAGGTCTACAGTAGCCCTTAATTTCAGGCTAGTTTAGCTTTACTCAGGTGCATAGCAAGGACTGCCACTGTGGTGAGATTGGGGTTCTAACATCTTTCATTACTGCTTATCATCTTGTCAGTTCAGCCCTTAGCTTTGCAACATGTACCCCATGTCTGCGAGGTCTAACATAATCTTGCTCTGTGCAGGTATAGCCCAGGCCTCACCAAAAACCTGTGGAAAACTCCGATGTAGGTTTCTGGGCCCTATTCCTCTATGAAACTCACTCTTCTCTTATACTCTGCCCTGTTAATCCTCACTAGCTCACATCCCTAAACACTGGTCTTTTCCTTCCCACCTCAACAATAACTCTATTTCTACTTAGATTCTACTTCCCTCCCTAGGCCAAAAAAAAAAAAGCCAGACTGAACACAAGGTTCACCCCATGTGTTTCACTTCTCTCAAGGACCGCAGCCCTATTCTGTCTGTTAAAAGATGTTTTCCTGCTCTTCTGGCCTCTGTTGATTTTGACACGAGGTTAGCTATCATTTGTATTGCTTGCCCTCCTTGATATAATTAGTAGTTTTTCTATGAATACTTTCAAAACTTGATTTCCAGTTCTCAGGTTGCTTGAAAACAGTTGCTTCACATAATTTGTTGAGTTTTACTGTCACTGATAGTGGGAGGGCATGTTACTACCAGTCACTGTCATAAAAGAAAGTCAATATGTACCTTTTCGGGAGTACATTATAAATCATGAAAATTGAACAGAGTAGGTTCAAAGTAACATCAATAAATTTTAAAAAGTAGAAATGGTACTCCCAACATTTGCTGATCATAGTGCAGTAAAACTAGAAATATCTGGGAGGCTTTCAAGATGGCTGACTAAAGGCACACATGTACTCCACAAGGAAGGACCAAAACAGTAAGGAGAGAAGCATGTGTTGATTAGAGCATCTAAGAGAGCACTCGAATTTAGCAGGGAAGAGACAGGGAACATCTGAGGCACAAAAAGAGAGAAAAGTGAAGCAGCCACTGCTGCCAATCCAGGATCAACTTGGAGCCCAGAGAGGCTCCCCAGTGTAGGGAAAGGCTAAGAGAGCCCAGTAGTCCACATTCCCACTGTGGACCCTTGCAAACCCTAGCCATGGGAGAGTCCCTTCACCCTTACAGGCCCTGAGACTAGTAGAGTGAGCTAATTGGAGTCTGGACAATGGCACTACTCTAGACAGGGACTTAACACTGGGTCCCACACATTCACCCAAGCAGCGGCAGAATGGCATTCTGAGCACCCAGCTCCCACCACACTGCGTTCTGCCCTGAGACCAACAGCCCCTAAATCTCTACATCCCTGGAGTCCTATTGACATCCCTCAGTATCCACCCAGAGGGTTGCAGCAATGCAATGCCAGCTGGAACCATAACATGGCCAGTTTTCAGCACTCTAGCCCATGCAGTGTCCTACACCATGAAAACAAGCACTGCAGCAGGGGAGGCTGCTCCTGGGACAAAGGGAGCCGAAACATGCACTCCCCAGAGACAGAGTTGCCTGCCTGCCACCTGGGGATGCTGCCACAAACAGCAACCCTGTACCTACTCCTACCCCCACAGTAACAGGGCTACTGTGTACTTTAAAGTGTCTTCAGGGGGCCTAGGGACCAGCCCTCTAGAATACCAATCCAGGGCTTGAGGATAGGCTCATTTTACCCACTGCTGCTGCCACCTGAGCATACCACACAGAAACCTGGGGAATGCCCTGCTCCACTTGCCACAGCCTGTGCCCATGTGCACTATTAGAAAGTCTGAGGAAGGCCCTGCTTCACCTGCTGTCACCTCTCTAGGTGTCCGAGCACACCTCCCAAGGGCCTAGGGATCATCTCAGCCTGTCTGTTGCCCCAAGCACACATACACATTAGGAAGCCTGACACAGGACCCAGCCCACCCCAATCCCCAGTGCCCGTGCATTCTGCCTAGAGGCCTGCTGACTGGCCCACTCCATCTATCACCCTGAGCAAGCACATACATCACCAGAAACCCTGACAAAAGACAAAGCCTACCTGCCACCAGCACCCAAGCACACTGTCTCAGGACCTGGGGATTATCCTGCCCTATCCACCCATGCATGCCACATGGGGTCCTGGAGACCGGCATGTGCAGAATGTCATTACCACTGCTAGCATCAGCATATGCCACACAGAAGCCAAACAGTTGGCTTACCACCTCTATGCCATTGCAGATGCCATGCACACTACCCAGAGGAAAAATGACCCACCCACCGTCCCTGCCCACTACTGCCACTGCCAGGACCTGAGCAAGCCATCTTTAGGACCATAAATTAACCCACCTACAGTCACTAATACTGGTGCCCACCTATACCATCCAGGGACCCAAAGACAGGCACCCTCAGGTCACTGCCACCACCACCACCACTGGGGCCTGAATACCAGCCTGGCTGGCATCTCCACCCCCCAGCAAAATATCACCATTGCCTCCATTAGCAACCACATCCTAAGCCACAGAGGAAATCACAGATACTACTGATGCTGACTGCAGCCAAAGAAATAATACAGATACTATACTACTGCATGAACCCAGAATCAAAGCTGAAGTGTCCTACTCAACCAACACTACAGATACATCTACACGAAAAAATTCTTCCCCTAAGAAATTCAATCTGAAAAATAGGAAGAAGTGCCTGTTACACAAGATGCATAGATATCAACATAAGGACACAAGGAAAATGAAAAGGCAAAAAAACATGACACCACCAAAGGAATGCAATAATACTCTAGTAACAGATCCCAACAAAAAAGAAATCAAAGGCATTTGTAAAAAAGAATTCAAACTAATGATATTAAAGAGGCTTAGTGAAATAAAAGAGGATACAGATGAACAAAACAAATTAGAAAAACAATTCATGCTATCAATGAGAAATTTCAACAAAGAGATAGCTGCCATTAAGGAAGACCAAACAGAAAATCTGGAACTGAAGAATTAAATGAATGGAATAAAAATTAAATCACATGGCACAAGTATACATATGTAACAAACCTGCACGTTATGCACATGTACCCTAAAACTTAAAGTATAATAAAAAAAAATAAAATAAAATCAAAAAAAAATTAAATCAAGAACTTCAATAACAGACTATATAAAGAAGAAGACAGAATTTTAGAAATTGAAGAAAGGTCTTGAAATAACCCAGTCAGATATAAAAATAATAAAAATTAAAAATTAAAAAAATGAAAAGAGTTTCTCTGATATATCAGACACCATAAAGACAGTAAATATTCAAATTTTGGGTGTTCCAGAAGTAGAAGAGATAGGTAACAGCATAGAAAACCTATGTAATAAAATAATAGCTGAAAAATTCCCAAGTCTTGCAAGATCTTTAGATTCCAGAAACAGGAAGCTCAAATATTCCCAATCAGATACAACCCAAAAAGGTCTTTTCTAAGGCACATTATAGACAAACTGTCAAAAGTCAAAGAAAAATAGAGAATTCTAAAAATAGTAAGAAAAAAAGTGTCAAGTCACATATAAGGAAATGACCATCAGCCTAACTGGATTTCTCAGCAGAAAGTCTACAGTCAGGAGATAACTGGATGATATATTTGAAGTGCAAAAAAAAAAAAAAAAAGAAGAGAAAACAACAACAAAAACCCTGTGAGCTAAGAATACTATGCCCAGCAAATCTACCCTTCAAAATGTAAGATAAATAAAATCTTTAGCAGACAAACACAAACTAAGAGCTCATCACCACTAGGCCAGTCACACACAAAAAATTTTTCAAAAATGCTTACAGGAATCCTACATATGAAAGGGAATGGATAATATTTACCATCACAGAAGTATAAAACTTACTGTTAGACCAAACACAAAAATGAGAAGCAGATAAAACTCAAATGTGAATAAAATATAAAGCCTAAGTAGTTATTAACTTCAATAAACAATAAAAGACAAAGAAAGAAACAAAAGATATGCAAAACAACCAGAAGATAAATAACAAAATGACTGAAATAAATCCTTACCTATCAAAAATAACCTTAAATATAAATGGACTAAACTCCCCACTTAAAAGGTATAGACTAGCCGAATGAATTTTAAAAACCATGAACCATCTTGCTGTCTACAAGAAATGTATTTCACCTCTAAACATACATATAAACGAAAAGTAAAGGTATGGAAAAAGATACCCCTCATGAACAAAAGCCAAAAGCAAGTAAAAGTAGCTACATTTATATAAGATAAAATAGACCTTCAGTCAAAAACACTAAAAAGAAACAACATCATTACATCATGATAAAAAGATCATTTCAGCAAGTGGATATAACAATTCTAAATATATACATACCCAATGCCACAGAACCCACATATATAAAGTAAATATTAGATCTAAGGGGAGAGATATTAATAGATGTTAATACAATAGTTGGGGATTTTGACATATCACTCTCATTATTATACAGATAATCCAGACAGAAAAATCAACAACAAAACACTGGATTTAAACTGTATTTTAGATAAAATGGACCTAACATACATTTGCAGAACATTTAATCCAAAAACTGCAGAATATACATTCTTCTCATCAGCACATAAAACATTCTCCAGGATAGACAATGTTAGGCAACAAAACAAGTCTCAACAAATTTTTAAAAATCAAAATCATATCAAGTATCTTCTCAGAACATAATGGAGCAAAACTAGAAGTCAATACCAAAAAGAATGTTGGAAACTATACAAATACATGGAAATCAATATGCTCCTGAATGACCACAGTTAAGTGAAGAAATCAGGAAACAAAAAAAAAACAAGCAAACAAAAGTTACTGAAACAAATGATAATTGAAATACAACATACCAAAACGTATGGGATACAACAAAAGCAGTGCTACGGGGGAAGTTTATAGCAATAACACATCTACATTAAAAAGTAGAAAGACTTCACATAAACAATCTAACAACACACCTAAAGTAACTGGCAAAGCAAGAACAAACCAAAACTAAAATTAGTAACAGGAAATAATAAAGATCATACTAGAACTAAAAAGAAAAAGAGACAAAAAAGTATAAAGGATCAACAGAAGGAAAAGTTTGCATTTTTAAAAAAATAAAAATAAATAAAACCACTAGCAACACTAAACAAGAAAAAAGGAAGAAGATCCAAATAAACAAAATCAGAAATGAAAAAGGAAACGTTACAACTGTTGCTCTAGAAATACAAAAGATCAGAGACGATTATGAGCAGCTATACACTAACAACCTGGAAAACCTAGAGAAAATAGACAAATTCCTAGACATAGACAACTACCAAGATTGAATTAGGAAAAACAGAAAACCAGAATAGATCAATAATGAGTAATGAGATTAAATCAATAAAAGACCAGGACCAGATCACTTCACTGCCCAATTCTACCAAACTTTCAAAGAAGAATTAACACCAATTCTCCACCAAATATTGTAAAGAAATAAAAAGAAGATAATTCTCCCTAACTTATTCTACAAGGCCAGCATTCCCCTGATACCAAATCCAGATAAGAACACAACTAAAAAAAAACTCTACAGGCCAATAGCCCTGATGAACATAGACACAAAAATCTTCAACAAAACACTAGCAAACAGAATCCAACAGAACATCAAAAAGATAATGCACTGTGACCAAGTGGGATTCATCCCAGGGATGCATGGATGGTTCAACATATGCAAATCAATAAATGTGATACAACATCTCACAGAATGAAGGATAAAAACCATGTGATCATCTCAAACAATGCAGAAAAGGTATTAACATGGTTCAATATCTCTTCATGATAAAAACTCTCAACAAACTAGGCACTAAAGGAACATACCTCAATATGTAATAACAAAGGCCAAATATGACAAACCAACAGCTAACATCATGCCATATGGTGGAAAGCTGAAAGCCTTTCCTTTAAGAACTGGAACAAAAAAGGATGCCCACTTTCACCACTCCTGTTCAACATAGTGTTGGAAGTTCTGGCTAGGGCAATCAGGCAAGAGAAAGAAATCAAGGGTATTCAGTTAGGAAAAGAAGAAGTCAAATTGTCCCTCTTCGCTCATGATATAATCTTTTATCTAAAAATAACTAATCACTCCACCAAAAAAAACTCTTGGATCTGATAAATTTAGTAAAGTTGTAGAACACAAAAATCACTATATATAAATCAGTAGTGTTTCTATACACTAATAATAAACTAGCTGAGGAAAAAAAATGAAAAAGGCAACCCACTTACAATAGCTTAAAAAAACCCTAGGAATAAATTTAACCAAGGAGGTAAAAATACCTCTAAAAGGAACACTTGAAAACACTAAGAAACTGAGGAGGACAAAAATAAATGGAAAAACATCCTATGCTTATGGGTTAGAAGAATTAATATTGTTAAAATGATCATACTGCCAAAAGCTATATTCAGAGTCATAGCAATTCTTATCAAAGTACTGATGCCACTTTTTACAGAAATAGAAAAAAATCCTTAAATTCATATGGAACCAAAAAAGAGCCCAAATAGCCAAAGCAATTCTGAAGGAAAAGAAAAACAGCAACAACAACAACAGAAAAGGCTGGAGGCATCATACTACCTGACTTCAAAATACATTACAAGGCCATGGTAACCAAAACAACATAGTATTGGTATAAAATCAGACATACAGACCAATGGAGCAGAATGGAGATCCCAGATATAAATTCATTTATTCACAGCCAAACTGATTTTCAACAATCATGCCAAGAACATACATTGGAGACAGGACTCCTTCAACAAATGATACTGGGAAAATTGGATATTTATATGCAGAAGAATAAAACTCAACTCTTATCTCTCACCATATACAAAAATCAACTCAAGACAGGTCAAAGACTTAACCATAAGATCAGAAACCATAATATTGCTAGAAAAAAATATAGAGAGATAATTCTTCAGGACATCGGTCTAGGCAAATATTTTATGACTAAGACATCAGAAGCATAGGCAACAAAAACAAAAACAGAAAAATGTGACTATATTAAAC
Organism: Colobus angolensis palliatus; assembly: GCF_000951035.1. Taxonomy (NCBI): domain Eukaryota; kingdom Metazoa; phylum Chordata; class Mammalia; order Primates; family Cercopithecidae; genus Colobus; species Colobus angolensis. Next base: position 1,248,550 of record NW_012116389.1, read on the forward strand.
TTGAAAGCTTCTGCACAGCAAAGGAAACAATCTATAGACTAAACAGACAACTTTTGGAAGGGGAGAAAATATTTTCTAACTATTCATCTGACAAGTAACTAATATCCAAAATATAAAAGGAACTCAACTCAACAAAACAATAATAATTCCATTAAAACATAGGCAAAGAATTGGAACAGACACTTCTCAAAAGAAGACATAAAAACTGCCAACAGGTATATGACAAAATGCTTAACATCAATAATTATTAGGAAAATGCAAATCAAACCCACAATGAGATCCTATCTTTTTACTCCAGTTAGAATGGCTATTACCAAAAGGACAAAAAACAACAGATGCGGAGGCAGAGCAAGATGGCCGAATAGGAACAGCTCCACTCTCCAACTCCCAGCGCGAGCGACACAGACCACCGGTGATTTCTGCATTTTCAACTGAGGTACTGGGGTCATCTCACTAGGGAGTGCCGGACAATCGGTGCTCATCAGCTGCTGCAGCCCGACCAGCGAGAGCTGAAGCAGGGCGAGGCATCGCCTC
>NW_012116389.1:1254893-1261642 GCF_000951035.1 Colobus angolensis palliatus
GGGTGCAGCACACCAACATGGCACAAGTTTACATATGTAACAAACCTGCACGTTATGCACATGTACCCTAGAACTTAAAGTATAATAGTAATAAAAAAAACATAATAATAATAATAAAAAACAGATGCTGGAGAGGATGCAAAGAAGAGGGAATTCTTATATGCCATTGGCAGGAATGTCAATTAACACAGCCATTATGAAAAATGAGATTTCTTTTTTTGTGTGTGAATACATAGTAGGTATATATTATTTACAGGGTACATAAGATATTTTGATACAGGCATGCAATGCATAATAACCACATCAGAGTAAATGGGGCATCCATCCCATCAAGCATTTATCCTTTGTGTTACAGAAAATCCAATTATACTCTTTTAATTATTTTTAAATATACAATTAAATTATTTTTTATTACAGCCACACTGTTGTGCTAGCAAATACTAGGTCTTATTCATTCTAACTATCTTATTGGTAACCATTAGCCATCCCCACTTCCCCCACCACCACAACCCACTATCATTCCCAGACTCTGGTAACCTTCATTCTACTAGCTACCTCCATAAGTTCAATTGTTTTAATTCTTTGCTCCCTCAAATAACTGAGAACATGTGAAGTTTGTCTTCCCATTCCTAGCTTATTTCACTTAACATAATAACCTCCAGTTCCATGGAAGTACCACTTGATCCAGCAATCTCACTACTGGGTATTTATCCAAAGGAAAAGAAATCAGTATATCAAAGGGATACCTGCACCGCTTTGTTTACTGCAGCACTATTCACAATAGCCAAGACATGGAATCAATCAAATAGTATTCCATCCATGTATAGATATCACATTCAGTCTACAGATGAGTGGATAAAGATAATATGATATCTTTACATGATGGAATACTATTCAGCCATAAAAGAGAATGAAATTGTATCATTTGCAGCAACATGGATGGAGGTGGAGGTCATCATGTTAAGTGAAATCAGCCAGGCACAGAAAGACAAGTATTACGTGTTCTCATTCATATGCGCAATCTAAAAACGTTGATCTCACGTACGTAGTAAGTGGGATGATAGTTACCAGAGGCTGGGAAGGGTAAGTGTTGGTGGGCAGGCGTATACAGAGAGGTAGACTGATGGGTACAAACACATATCTAGATGGAAGGAATAAGTTCTAGTGGTTGACGTCACCATAGGGTGCGTACAGTTAACAATATATTGTGTATTTCAAAGTAGGTAAAAGAGAAGATTTGAAATGTTCCCAACACAAATAAATGGGGTGATGAATATCCTAAATACCCTGATAAGATCATTACACATTCTATGTATGTATCAAAATATCACAGCCCTATAAAGTGTACAAATATTATGCATCAATAAAAATAAATTTTAATAGTAGAAATAAAATTAGTAAAACAAAAAACCCTTTTCACCATAAAAATGCCTTCATTTCAAGGCAACTCTAGACTCAGTGAGAGAATATACACCAAAACTGAAATATATATGGAAAAGAAAAATGATCAAAGCACTACAGATTAGAATTTCCGTGTAAGGTATAAATAAGGTAATACATGAAAATTCATGCATCAGAGTTAAGTATCATATCCAAGAACCAAGAAAAAGAAGGACAAAACAAACTCATGAAGCACAAAGGATTAATAGATAAAAACAGAAATTGACTTCTGAAAAAAGTAACATTAAGAAGTAAATCCTAAAACTGATTTGAAAAAAATATAAACACATACATTCTAGTAAAACCATGATTATAACTACTCGATAAAAATGCAAAAGTACAAATTTTTGCAAAGTATGCACCTGACAAAGGCCTAATGTCCAGCATCTATAAGGAACTTATACAAATGTACAAAAAAAAAAAAAAAAGCAACCCCATTAAAAAGTAGGCAAAGGACACGAACAGGCACTTTTAAAGGAAGACATACATGCAACCAACAAACACGGAAAAAGCTCATCACTGATCATTAGAGAACTGCAAATCAAACCACAATGAAATACTATCTAACACCAGTCAGAATGGCTATTATTAAAAAGTCAAAAAATAAGAGATGCTAGCAAGGTTGTGGAGAAAAAGGAGCACTTATACTAGTGGGAGTGGAAATGAATTCAGCCGTTGTGGAAGACTGTGGTGATTCCTCAAAGGCTAAAATATAGACATGCCATTCGACTCAGCAATCCCATTACTGGGTATACAACCAAAGGAATATAAATCATTCTATTTATGAAGACACATGCACACATATGTTCACTGCAGCACTATTCACAATAGCTAAGACATGGAATCAACCTAAATACCCATCAATGATAGACTGGATAAAGAAAACATGGTACATCATGGAATGTTATGCAGCCATCAAAACAAAAACAAGATCATATCCTCTGCAGGGGGACATAGATGGAGCTGGAGGCTATTATCCTTAGCAAACTAACACAGGAACAGAAAACCAAATACTGTGTATTCTCATAAGTAGGAGCTAAAAGATGAGAATACTTGGACATACAGAGAACAACACATCCTGGGCCTTTCAGAGGGTGGAGGGTGGAAAGAGAAAGAGGATCGGGAAAAATAACTAATGAATACTAGGCTTAATAGCTGACTGATGAAATAACCTGTACAATAAACTCCCATGACACAATTTTATTATCTATATAACAAACCTCCACTTGTATCCCTGAAATTAAAAGTTTTTAAAAAATACAAATACATTATACAAGAAATGATATGGTGCAGTAACTTCTGAAATGTAGGAAAATAAAAGATTTAAAAGAATTAGTTTTGTTCAACTCTGTGAAAATAGAAATGAAAGTGTGTAGGAAATAAAAATTTCCAGGAAAATATAATTTACTAGAGCTGATTCTAAAAGAGATGGAAAATTTTTTTAAAGTTTCATTATTACTATAGAAATAGAGAAAATCATCACAGAGCTATCACTACTGTCATACCACAAAAAGAGAGCACCAGCCAGATGACTTCAAGAAGAAACTCTACCAAACTTTTTTTTTTTTGAAATGGAGTCTCACTCTGTCACCCAGGCTGGAGTGCAGTGGCACAATCCCAGCTCACTGCAACCTCCACCTCCCGGGTTCAAGCGATTCTCCTGACTCGGCCTCCCAAGTAGCTGGGACTACAGGCACATGCCACCATGCCTGACTAATTTTTGTATTTTTAATAGAGTCAGGGTTTCACTGTGTTAGCCAGGATGGTCTCCATCTGCTGACCTCGTGATCTGCCCACCTCAGCCTCCCAAAGTGCTGGGATTACAGGCATGACCCACCGCGATCGGCCCAAACTTTTAAGGAGTAGATAATTCCAATAATACATCAACTTTCCAGAAATACAGAAACAGGAAAAAAAATTTTTTTAATGAAGCAATATAGCATTAATATTAAAATCTGGGCGAAGAATGTTTTTCTCCCATCAAAAATGAACAAACAAAATCACAGACCAATCACACCAATCAATAGCAATGAAAAATCCTAAATAAAATATTTGCAAAGAACTAAAGTAGCACAATTAAAGAACTGTATATCATAAGTGTGGTTACTGACTCAAACACTAGGATAGGTTCAATGTTAGGTAACCGATTAAATATAAACCATTATATAAATAGATTCAAGGAAAAATCATTTTATCATTTCCATAGAGGCCAAAAAAGCATTTGATAAAAGTCATTATTCCTGATTACAAAAGAAACAAAAATAAAATTAAAATAGAAGAGTACATCCTTAACCAGAAAAAAAGATCCTCAGACAAATCCAACACATCTTCTACCCCACTCTCTTTGAATCTTGTAATTAGACCAGAGGAGAAAAGTAGCATCGTAAAAATTGGAAAGAAAATCATCATTATTTGCAATTATTATATGACTGGAAAACTAAGAAAATCACCTAAAAACTATTACTATAAAAATAATAAAAGAATCAATGTAGTTACAAAATTGCATATACAGAAATCAAAAACTTTCAAACATATTTAAAACAACAAACTGCAGCCAGACATGGTGGCTCACACCTGTAATATCAACCAGTGCTTTAAAAGTCTGAGGTGGAAAGATCACTTGAAGCCAGGAGTTTGAGACCACCATGGTTAACATAGCAAGACCCTGTCTCCATCAAAAAAAAGGAAAAAAATTAGCCAGGCATGGTGGCACGTGCCTGTTGTCCTAGTTACTTGGGAGGCTGAAGTGGGAGGATCACTTGAGGCCAGGAGTTCAAGGCTGCAATAAGCTCTGATTGTGCTACTGCACTCCAGCCTGGGTAACACATTGAGACTCTGTCTCTAAAATAACATAAAATAATTTAAAAATAAATTGGAATATATAATGGTAGAAAAGTCCTCATTTCTATTGAATGCAAAAAAAAGATACAACACTTAGGAAGACATAAACTTAACAAGAAATGCACAAGACCTATATAAAGAAAACTACAAAAAATCTCTGAAGAACATAAAACTGCCTTGAACAAATGGGGAAGCAAAACATGCTCGTAGGTCCAAAGACAAGCAATCTCATGTGCTCTTGTGGAAATTTAAATTGCCACATCACTTAGAGCAGCTTGTCATTATCTACAAAAATTACATACATATATATCCTTTGATCTAACAATTCCAATTCCAGGAATTTCTCCTATAAATATCCTGCTCCTGTGTGAAGGGATACATATATAAAGCTATTCATTGTAGAACTGTCTGTAACAGCAAAATATTGCAACAACACATATCTACCACTGAAGCCCTGGTTAAATAAACTATGCTACATCCATAAAACAGAATAGCATGTTGCTGTGTAAAAGAATAAAGATCTCTATATACCAAAGACCCACAACTGTTGGCAATATTTATCACAGCGGGTAAGTGCGTATTTTTCTTAGGGGAAGAAAAACATATTACTAGCATTGAAATATAATGACCACGCAGAAACAGAATTCCAGGCCGGGAGCAGTGGCTCACGCCTATAGTCCCAGCACTTTGGGAGGCCCAGGTGGCAGATCACCTGAGGTCAGGAGTTCGATGCCAGCCTGGCCAACATAATGAAACACCGTCTCTACTAAAAATACAAAAATTAGCCAGGCATGGTGGCGGGTGCCTGTAATCCCCGCTACTTGGGAGGCTGAGGCAGGAGAATTGCTGGACCCTGGGAGGTGGAAGTTGCCCTGGACCGAGATGTCACCATGGCACTACAGCCTGAGCAACAGAGTGAGACTGTCTTAAAAAAAAAAAAAAGAAACAGAACTCTAAATTCTTGGGTGGGCAGGGGGAAACTAGAACAGTGAGTTGGTAATTTTATTCAGTGACAGATTTTGTCCCAGGTCTTATTCCTGTGAAAAATTCCAGTTGATAGCTTCTATTTTATTAACATAAGAGAGAACAATATACAGTCATGCACTACATAATGACGCTTCAGTCAACAGTAGACCGCCTAAATGATGATGGCCCCATAAAAATATAATAAAGTTGAAAATTTCCTGTCACCTAGTGACATCTTGATGATCCTGATCCTATTTAGGTGAAGGTTAATTTGCATGATTTTGTTGTAGTTTTTAACACAAAAGTTTAAAAAGTAAAAAAAAATTAATTAAATTTAAATATAGAAAAAAGCAGCCAGGTACAGTGGCTCACACTTACAATCTCAGCAGCATTCTGGGAGGCCGAGGGTGGCAGATCACTTAAGCCCAAGAGTTCAAGACCAGCCTAAGCAAGATGATGAAACCCTGTCTCTACAAAATAATCATAACAATAATAAATTAATTAACTAATTAGCTGGGCATGGTGGCATGCGCCTGTAGTCTCAGCTGCTAGAGAGGCTGAGGTAGCCTCCTACCTGAGCTCAGGGAGTTCAGGCTGCAGTGAGCCGTGATCGCCTAAATGCACTCCAGCCAGGACAACAGAGTGGGACTCTGTCTCAAAAAATAAAAATAAAAACAACAACAACAACAAAAAGTTTATAGAATAAGGACATAAAGCTATACCATGTGCTTGTGTTCCAAGCTAAGTGTTATTACAAAAGAGTCAACAAGTAGAAAAGGTTTTTTAAGTTATGAAGTTTAAAAATTATAGTAAGCTAAAGTTAATTTCCTATGGAACAAAGAAAAAACTTTTTAAAATATACTTTAGATTCTAGGGTACATGTGCACAACGTGCAGTTTTGTTACATAGGTATACATGCGCCATGCTCATTTGCTGCACCCATCAACTCGTCATTTACATTAGGTATTTCTCTTAACACTCTCCCTCCCCCAGCTCCCCACCCCCCGACATGCCCCAGTGCATGATGTTCCCCACCCTGTGTCCAAGTGTTCTCATTATTCAATTCCTACCTATGAGTGAGAACATATGGAGTTTAGTTTTCTGTCTTGTGAGAGTTTGCTAAGAATAATGGTTTCCAGCTTCATCCATGTCCCTGCAAAAAACATGAACTCATCCCTTTTTATGGCTGCACAGTATTCCATGGTGTATATGTGCCACATTTTCTTAATCCAGTCTATCATTGATGGACATTTCGGTTGGTTCCAAGTCTTTGCTATTGTGAATAGTGCTGCAATAAACATACGTGTGCATGTGTCTCTATAGCAGCATGATTTATAATCCTTCGGGTATATACCCAGTAATGGGATCGCTGGGTCAAATGGTATTTCTAGTTCTAGATCCTTGAGGCATTGCCACACTGTCTTCCACAATGGTTGAACTAATTTACAATCCCACCAACAGTGTAAAAGTGTTCCTATTTCTCCACATCCTCTCCAGCACCT
>NW_012116389.1:1262647-1266733 GCF_000951035.1 Colobus angolensis palliatus
TGATTTTGTATCCTGAGACTTTGCTGAAGTTGCTTATCAGCTTAAGGAGATTTTAGGCTGAGACAATGGGGTTTTCTAAATATACAATCATGTCATCTGCAAACAGGGACGATTTGATTTCCTCTTTTTCTAATGAATACCCTTTATTTCTTTCTCTTGCCTGATTGCCCTGGCTGGAACTTCAAACACTATGTTGAATAGGAGTGGGGAGAGAGGGCATCCTTGTCTTGTGCCAGTTTTCACAGGGAATGCTTCCAGTTTTTGCCCATTCAGTATGATACTGACTGTGGGTTTGTCATAAATAGCTCTTATTATTTTGAGATACATTCCTTCAATACCTAGTTTATTGAGAGTTTTTAGCATAAAGGTCTGTTCAATCTTGTCAAAGGCCTTTTCTGTATCTATTGAGATGATCATGTGGTTTTTGTTACTGGTTCTATTTATGTGATGGATTACACTTATTGATTTGTGTATGCTGAACCAGCCTTGCATCCCAGGGATGAAGCCCACTTGATCATGGTAGATAAGCTTTTTGATGTGCTGCTGGATTTGGTTTGCCATTATTTTATTGAGGATTTTTGCATCAATGCTCATCAGGGATATTGGTCTAAAATTCTCTTTTTTTGTTGTGTCTCTGCCAAGTTTTGGTATCAGGATGATGCTGGCCTCATAAAATGAGTTAGGGAGGATTCCCTCTTTTTCTATTGATTGGAATAGTTTCAGAAGGAATGGTACCAGCTCCTCTTTGTACCTCTCTGGTAGAATTCAGCTGTGAATTCATCTTGTCCTGGACATTTTTTGGTTGGTAGGCTATTAATTATTGCCTCAATTTCAGAGCCTGGTATTGCTGTATTCAGAGATTCAACTTCTTCCTGGTTTAGTCTTGGAAGGGTGTAGTGTCCATGAATTTATCCATTTCTTCTAGATTTTGTAGTTTATTTGCATAGAGGTGTTTATAGTATTCTCTGATGGTAGCTTGTGTTTCTGTAGGATCAGTTGTGATATTCCCCTTTATCATTTTTTATTGTGTCTATTTGATATTCTCTCTTTTCTTCTATATTAATCTTGCTAGTTACCCATTAAGTTGTTGATCTTTTCAAAAAACCAGCTCCTGGATTCATTCATTTTTTGAAGGGTTTTGTGTTTCTCTATTTCCTTCAGTTCTGCTCTGCTCTTAGTTATTTCTTGCCTTCTGCTAGCTTTTGAATGTCTTTGCTCTTGATTCTCTAGTGCTTTTAAGTGTGATGTTAGGGTGTTGATTTTAGATCTTTCCTGCTTTCTGTTGTGGGTATTTAGTACTATAAATTTCCCTTTAAACACTGCTTTAAATGTGTCCCAGAGATTCTGGTACATTGTGCCTTTCTTCTCACTGGTTTCAAAGAACATCTTTATTTCTGCTTTCATTTCGTTATTTACCCAGCAGTCATTCAGGAGCAGGTTGTTCAGTTTCCATGTAGTTGAGCAGTTCTGAGTGAGTTTCTTAATCCTGAGTTCTAGTTTGATTCCACTGTGGTCTGAGAGACAGTTTGTTGAATCTTTTATATTTGCTGAGGAGTGCTTTACTTCCAATTATGTGGTCAGTTTTAGAATAAGTGTGATGTGGTGCTGAGGAGAATGTATATTCCGTTGATTTCGGGTGGAGAGTTCTGTAGATGTCTATTAGGTCTGCTTGGTATAGAGCTGAGTTCAAGTCCTGTATACCCTTGTTAACCTTCTGTCTCGTTGATCTGTCTAATATTGACAGTGGGGTGTTCAAGTCTCCCATTATTATTGTGTGGGAGTCTAAGTCTCTTTGAAGGTCTCTAAGGACTTGCTTTCTGAATCTGGGTGATCCTGTATTGGATGCATGCATATTTACGATAGTTAGCTCTTCTTGTTGAATTGATCCCTTTGCTGTTATGTAATGGCCTTCTTTGTCTCTTTTGATCTTTGTTGGTTTAAAGTGTGTTTCATCAGAAAGTAGGATTGCAACCCCTGCTTTTTTTTTGCTTTCCATTTGCTTGGTAGATCTTCTTCCATCCCTTTTTTCTTTTGACCCTATGTGTGTCTCTGCATGTGAGATGGGTCTCCTGAATACAGCACACTGATGGGTCTTGATTCTTTATCCAATTTGCCAGTCTGTGTCTTTTAATTGGAGCATTTAGCCCATTTACATTTAAGGTTAATATTGTGATGTGTGAATTTGATCCTGTCATTATTATGTTAGCTGGTTATTTTGCCCATTACTTGATGCAGTTTCTTCATAGCATCGATGATCCTTACAATTTGGCATGTTTTTGCAGTGGTTGGTACCGGCTGTTCGTTTCCATGTTTAGTGCTTCCTTCAGCAGCTCTTGTTGTAAGGCAGGCCTGGTGGTGACAAAATCTCTCAGCATTTGCTTGTCTGTAAAGGAGTTTATTTCTCCTTCACTTATAAAACTTAGTTTGGCTGGATATGAAATTCTGGGTTGAAAATTCTTTTCTTTAAGAAGGTTGAATACTGGCCCCCACTCTCTTCTGGCCCGTAGGGTTTCTGCCAAAAGATTTGCTATTAGTTTTATGGGCTTCTCTTTGTGGGTAACCCAACCTTTCTCTCTGGATGCCCTTAACATCTTTTCCTTCATGTCAACTTTGGTGAATCTGACAATTATGTGTCTTGGGATTGTTCTTCTAGAGGAGTATCTTTGTGGTGTTCTCTGTATTTCCTGAATTTGAATGTTGGCCTGCCTTGCTAGGTTGGGGAAGTTCTCCTGGATAATATCCTGAAGAGTGTTTTCCAACTTGGTTCCATTCTCCTCATCACTTTTAGGTACACCAATCAAACGTAGATTCGGTCTTTTCCCATAGACCCATATTTCTTGGAGGCTTTGTTTGTTTCTTTTTACTCTTTTTTCTCTAAACTTGTCTTCTCACTTTATTTCATTAATTTGACCGTCAATCACTGATCCCCTTTCTTCCACTTGATTGAATTGGTTATTGAAGCTCGTGCATGCATCACAAAGTTCTTGTGCCATGGTTTTCAGCTCCATCAGGTCATTTAAGGTCTTCTCTACACTGTTTATTCTAGTTAGCCATTCGTCTAACCTTTTTTCGAGGTTTTTAGCTTCCTTGCGATGGGTTAGAACATGCTCCTTTAGCTCAGAGAAGTTTATTATTACTGAGTTTTTGAAGCCTACTTCAGTGAACTCATCAAAGTCATTCTCCATCCAGCTTTGTTCTGTTGCTGGAGAGGAGCTGTGATCCTTTGGAGGAGAAGAGGCACTCTGGTTTTTAGAATTTTCAGTTTTTCTGCTCTGGTTTCTCCCCATCTTTTTGGTTTTATCTACCTTTGTTTTTTGATTTTGGTGACCTACAGATGGGGTTTTGGTGTAGATGTCCTTTTTGTTGATGTTGATGCTATTCCTTTCTGTTTGTTAGTTTTCCTTCTTACAGTCAGGTCCCTCAGCTGCAGGTTTGCTGGAGTTTGCTGGAGGTCCACTCCAGACCCTGTTTGCCTGGGTATCAACAGCAGAGGCTGCAGAACAGCAAATGTTGCAGAACAGCAAATATTTCTGCCTGATCCTTCCTCTGGAAGCTTCATCCCAGAGGGGCAGCCACTTGTATGAGGTGTCTGTCAGCCTCTACTGGGAGGTGTCTCCCAGTTAGGCTACACGGGCGTCAGGGACCCACTTGAGGAGGCAGTCTGTCTATTCTCAGAGTTCAAATGCCACGCTGGGAGAACCACTGCTCTCTTCAGAGCTGTCAGACAGGGATGTTTCTTTCTTTCTTTTTTTTTTTTTTTGAGATGGAGTCTCACTCTTGTCCCCCAGGCTGGAGTGTACTGGTGCAACCTCGGCTCACCGCAACCTCCAACTCCCCGCTTCAAGTGATTCTCTTGCCTCAGCCTCCCGAGTAGCTGGGACTACAGTAGCCCGTCACCACACCTGGCTAATTTTTGTATGTTTAGTAGAGATGGGGTTTCACCAAGTTGGCCAGGCTGGCCTCAAACTCCTGACCTCAGGTGATCCACTAGCCTTGGCCTCCCAGAGTTCTGGGATTACAAGCATGAGCCACTGCACCCAGAAAAGTTTCTTTCTTTTTTTTTTTTTTTATAAATCGAGTGTAGCC